>NC_133622.1:69237425-69517425 GCF_048593235.1 Sminthopsis crassicaudata
TCCATTACATTGGGCTCAGTAAAATCATGTTACCATATAATGGTCCAGAATATATGCATCCAGGGTCTTTGAATACTTTCAAATCTTTTCTTTTTAAGTAATCTAAGAGTGATCTCAAGGTCCTTCACAAATCCAGCTGCCCTCCTCTAGATACTCTCCAGGTTATCAGTTTTCTTCTTAAACTGGAGTGCCCAGATGAGATATCATAAGTCCACAATTCAGTGGGATGGTCACTTCCCTATTTCTGGAATCTATGTCCCTTCAAATGCAGTTCCAAACTGCATGAGCTTGTTTTGGCTGCAACATCATAGTGAGGTCTCAGCTTGAATTTGTAGTTCCCTAAGACTCTAGACAAGGAAACTGAGGTGAAATAAATGATTTACCTAAGAACACACAGGTAGTTAATAGGACATTGATTTCAAATCCAGCTACTATCATCCACATAGTTAGAGATCAGGGTCATGTTGCCTCCACAATCTAGAAAATCTGTGAAAACAATTTTGGTTCTCCCTTCATACAAGAGAAGAAGTTTGAATTATATGGTATTGAAAGATAAAATATGTGGAATTATATAATACTATAGATATTTTGTAAAAAAAAAATTCTGCTGCTTCAAGTATCATCTGAAGCTTTTTACAAAACTCCCTCCAAAAGTCCCATTTAATTTCTTATGCAGACATGTTATATATGGAATCCATAATGTGGAGGGAATAATTGTATCATCCTGGGGTTGGACCTTGACAGAAGGTAGGGGTTCAAATGAATTCAATCCCAGACATGGGAAACTGCCCACACAAAGACATGGAGGTTGGGAATATGATGTCATAGGAAGAGCAAGTAGGCTAATCTGAAATGTGTCCAAAATGGATTTGTGGTGGACTTGAGCTTGGGAAATGATATTAGAATGATAGACAGGAATTTTCAACTTACAGTCTTACAGAAAAGTGGCTTGGGCATTGGAAAGTGTACAAGGACACAGTCAATTTGTGTCAGGTGCATCTTGAATTCAGATTTTCTAGACCCCAAATTCAGACCTTATCCACATGACTGCATGAATGACAATACCACTAAAAGGGATTCTGATCTTGAGTAGTTGGAAGGACCAATCTCATTTGCAAAAACTGAGAAATATGTTTGCTGAAAGGTAGGTCGCTACTTTTAATGGAAGGAAGAATTGGTATGGAGGCAGTCATGGTCTCTGTAAATTTTTATATAGACTGTGAGGCAGATTCACACTTGACTTTAAAACAGTTTTACTAATGCCTTTTTGTTTCTGCATTACATTCATTTCTGGAAATAACCTTTACCCCAAATTCCACAAACCCTCCCTTGGACTAATTTGCTGAAATATTTTTTTCAACAAAAAAGTGTTGGAGTGAGGTATGCAGGAACTATGTAAAAACAAGACAATAATAAAACATTTTTAAAAGAACTCTTCCAAGACAATGCTTGTTTGCCTTAAAACCATGCCAACTGTTGACAGAAACTGTAATAAAATAGAAGAAATAGATACATACAAAAGGAGTGATACATATTTTAAACTCTGATCAGCTACTTCAGCTCACATGTGGATATGCTGATGTGAGTTTAGGTTGGAAGCAAACAGGCTGGATTGCCATTATTTATGATCTCATGGAATCCCCATTCATTTTTTCTACACCATTACAGAGAATAAAATTTGAGTCCTAGATTTTTGTTATGGGTAGCTAAGATGAATGGTTTAAAAAAAAGAGGCAACATTATAATCTGATCCATTGACACATAAAGTTCTCCCAAACCCAAGATAATAAAAAGAACACTGGAGGAATGATTTCTTGTGACATTGATCAAACTATGTCTCATTCTGTTTTTTTAAACAGGTTATTATCAATTTTTTTCTTTTTCCATTAAAACTTAAGTTTGAAGACTTCAGAATTCTGCCCTAGTTTCTTTATACCTGTGTGAGTTTTGACTGGCTGAGCAAGCCCATGGATCTTATTTCTGCATCCACAACTGGTGGGTGCTTGTTAATGCTTAAAAATTCTCTTGTGTGTGACTATCATGGGGGTTTTCTTGGCAAAAATACTGGATGGTTTGCCATTTCCTTCTCCAGTGTATCCCACTTTACAAGTGAGGAACTGAGTCAAATAAGAATTCCATGATTTGCCCAGTGTCATGCTAAGTAATGAGTATTTGAAGCAGAATTTGAATGTGCTTAGGGGCAGCTAGATTCAAACTGGAGAGAGCGTCCTGGATCTAGAATCAGGAAGTCCTGAATGCACTATGGTGTTCTTTTTATAATATTTTTATCTTTTAATACTGTTTTTATAAATGCTAGTTATTACTATTATTATATTACTAATTTGTGAAGCTATTTTTTTTTGTTATAAAGGTTTGCTGGGAGGATATAAGGAGAAATAAAAGCAATGGAAAAGTCGGGAGGACCTGAATTCAAGCAATGCTTCATACACACCATTTACTAGCTAGGCAGCTCACTTAACCCCAACTGCCTCACCAAAACAAAAATTAAACAAACAAAATATTTCTTCTTTTTTAAAATAGCATTTTATTTTTCCCAATTACATTTTTTAAGATAAAATTTTGAGTTCCAATTTTTCTTCCTCCCCTCTTTCTTCTCCTTCCTCTTTAGGAGAGTAAGCAACTTGGTATAAATTATATATGTACAATCAAGTAAACATAATTCCATATTAATCATATTATGAAAGAAGAAACAGCAAAAAGGAAAATACAACAATAAAGAAAGGGAAAGTAGTATGTTTTAATCTGCATTCAGAATCCAGTGTTTTTTCTGGATGTGGATAGAATTTTCTATCATGCTTCTTTTGGAATTGATCATTGTATTGCTGAGAAAAGCTAAGTCTATCAGACTTGAGCATCACACAACCTTGCTGTTAGTTAAACAATACTCTCCTGGTTCTGCTCATTTCACTCAGCACCAGTTCTGAAATCAACCTGTTCATCACTTTTTATGCACAATAGTATTCCATTACATTCATATATATACATCTTGTTCAGCCATTCTCCAACTGATAGGTATCTCTATAATTTCCCAAAATGAGCTGTTATAAATATTTTTTGTACATGGAAGTCTTTTTTCCCTTTTCATGATCTCTTTAGGATATAGACCTAATCTGGACCAAAGGATAAGCACAGTTCTAAATTATAGCACTACTATGATGAGAACCTTGAAAAAAGAGACAATATTTTGTTCTTTCTCTGTATTAAAATTGAAAATTACATTTTCTTTCATCTTTACATCTACTCTTTGCCTAACATATTGATTTATATATAGTGGGTACCTCATTCTCAAGAATAAAATTACAAATGTATAATAAGGAGACAATTATGTTTAAAAGAATAGTTTAACTTTAAAAATAACCTGAAGTAAATTAGGAAGGAGATTGCATAAGGAATAATTAGAATAAATGAAATGTCCAGAAAAATTTTTGTACCAACGCCAAATACATCTTTCTGAATTCTTTATGCAGAATGTCTCTGAATCACTTACTATTATAAGATTTGTGGAGCTGTGCTTTCACTTAAGTAACAAGGAACTGGCCAATGAGGGCCCAGGCCTTTGAGTAATAGCAATCTGCTCTGCATGGTACGGCCCTACACTGTTTGGGGGACCTGTTTCTGGGCATACGTAATGCTTTCCATCAGAGCAAGCATAGGTATTCCTTGTTTCCCATCCACTTAGCACTTGATGAAGAAAAGCCTTTTAATTGTCTGTGGAACCAAAACTGAGTATGCATTCAGAAGGGCATTAACAAGACAAATCTGGCTCTCTTTTCTGGTGGTGATTGGGGAAATGAATACATGCTATAAGTCTCTGGGAAAAGACTCTGGACACTTATTTTCCCATTTGTATTGTTGTACAGTCTTCAACTGCCTTAAAAATATGGTGCTATTGCATTTCTGTCTCTGTTGTATTCCATTCATTCTTCCTGAGCTTGGGCAAATGAGTTATGAAATGGAATCGATTAGGCTATGACTGTGAGTTTTGAAAAGCCCTAACATGCACCAAATTAGTCCAGGAAACGAATTGTGTATCAGAGTTTGCTGGAGATGAGCCCAATGACCGAAGGTCCAGCACATCAGTACATTGGCCTGATAGCTAAGCCATCACATTCCACAACAAGGAAGCAACAATGTCACTCACAGAAGGGAACTAGGCAGGATGAATGTTTAGTAGCAACTACTTTCAGTTGAACTCCTTTTCTACAGGGACAAAGGTAGTAGAGAGAGGAGAAGGGGCCTTGATTTCAAGGAAATATCTTCTCAACAAATATTTCTTTGCAAAACTTGTTCAGTTGACCCCATATGAGGGTTTTTTGTTTGTTTTGCCAAAGAGAGGTTTGCAATTTCCTTTTCCAACTCATTTTATTGGTGAAGAAGATGAAACAAAAAGGTGAGTTAGAAAAGAGTTAGCAAAAGTCAGGTCTTCCTGATTTCAGGGCCAATCTTCATCATGTAGCTGCTCATTTTGTCAAGCTAATTGATAATAATTGACTAATGATGATATGAATCACATCAACAATTTAAATTGATAGGGGGCACTAGGATCAGTGTTACTAAGGAGATATTAACTGATACTGGTGATTGATATTCAGAAGAACACATGGGAATGGGGCTCTGTGGATAGCATTAGAAAAATCCTATTGTTTTCCAAGCTAATCTTATAAACATGCAATAGAGATATAGCCAACTCCAGACTCGGGAATCTAACTTAGTAGTAAGAATAAGAGTTGGAATGAGGACCCCCTGGCTCTAAAAAGATTTTACTTATAATCTAACGGATCTAGGATTTCATTGATTTGGGGAGCTTTAAGGGGGGAGATACCTCCTCCATTCATGAAGATCACAACTTTACAATGGGCTTCTTATCCTTAACAATTCTTTTTAATATCTTTTCCCAAACCTGCCATTGAAGGAACTGTCCAATTTTTTGACTTGATCACTATATGGTATAATGGACAAAGTAAACTTGGAGGCAAAAAGGCCCAGGCTTGAATCCCACTTGACAAAGTAAGTGACCCCAGCAAGTCACTTCTTCCTATTTCTTTAAGCCTCAATTCTCTCATCTGTAAACGAGGGAACTGGACTTAATAATCTTTCAGGTCCCTTCCAGCTCAAAAATCTATGAATCTTTGAGCCTCAACATTCTCTAACAAAACATTACAGTTCATGTAATTAAGAGACAGAGCAAAAACTCAGCGTATCTACTTTTGAATCAATTTATAAGAGATTAATTTTTATAGTATGCACATCTGAGTAATTCTTTAACTTAAATTAAAAACAAAATGGAGCATAAAAATAGCTCTTGAATTGCTATGTGATTGTACTTTAAATAGAGCATTTACTTAAATTAAATAATGATCCTTTGTCCAATGTTCTAAAGCAGTTTAAACATCTGTACTTATTATTTTAGTTTCCCTTATTAGTCTTAAACCTCTAATTATAAGAAATGATTTTTACTTACCTTCTTATTAGAGGAACTTCCCCATATTCTGTGAAAGTCACACTCATTTAGTGTAGTGATGGGAGCGGAAGTGGAGAGTTTGAGGAGGTAAGGTGGGCACAACTATCAATGCCCAGAGAATGTATAAAACTAAACATTTTCCTTAAAAAGTACAGAGCACACAACTATGGAAATATAATTGGACCTTATTGCAGTCAGAGAAAGTAAAACAGGAATGCTTTTTGCTCTATCAAATAATGATAATTACCAGCACATTACACTTTTGGCCAAGGAAAGGGCAAGGGATACAGGAAACCAGAATGTAAACAAGTTAAATTCAGGATGGAAAATAAAAAGAATTCCAGAATTATAAGGAGCCACAGAGCCCATCTTTGTCCATCATTTACATGAATACCCTTATATCATACCCAATAAGAATTCCATGTAGTTCTACCAGACCTTTGTTTAAAGACCTCCAGATAGGAAGACACCCTTTACTTCACAAAGACAGTAATTCTATTGTATGATGAGTATAACTATTGGAAAATTTTCTCTTAAGTAAAAACTTAAACTACCCCTCTAAAATTTCTACCCATCGTTCCTAATTCTGTTTTTTGGAGGCCAAACTTGGCCCTTTTTCTATGTGATGGACCTTCAAACAGCTAAAGAAAGATACGCTATCATTTACATGTCCTTTCCAAGCTAAATGTTCCCAATTCTTTCAACTAATTCTCACATGGCTGAAAATCCAGAGTTTTTACCATACAAATGGCCATTCTAAATATCCCCTCAATAGACACAGATAACTGATAAGTTACAAGAAAAGGGGTAAAGATCAAAGATATTCACATATCTCTTAATTATCCCATTTGGAATTTCCTATCTCTGAATCCTCCTACCAATAATCCAAGCTGCATATGCCTCTTTTTCTATCCCTGGGAGACAATGAGGAAGCCATTCCAGGTACAAAGGCAGAAGGATGGTTTTTGGATGTTTGGAACTGAGATACCATTGGAACAAGAGGAGAGAGAAAAGAAAGAAGACACTAGGATTTTTAAAAATATATCTGAGAGTAGGCAAAAATCTCTACATAATAAATTTCCCTTTCCTATAAGAAAACTTCTCCAAGGAATCTACATTTCTTGGAAATAGTTTTGTTTGTGGCCTTAGGACACTAATTTTCCAAATATCACTGAGTAAAGAGCATCCAGAAAGATGAAGAGATTGTATGTGTGCGTAAGCATGCTCATATGGGCTTAGGAGTGTGTACGACAGAGAGGGCTGTGAGAAGGAGAAGGGAATAAGCATTCATACAGACCCAGTAGAGACACTGCCGGATTGAAGGGTATACACAATTTGATAATCCTTTGGGCATAGTCATAGGAAAAATTCATGAGTTTTGTTAGTAACATACTTAGGGAAACCCAAGAGACACATAAACCAGGTGCTTCATAAACTACTGAGTTGCCACCAAAGGAGCACTGGGGAGGCAGCCTTAAATGAGAAGTAAGGTAGTTTATTATCACTATTAAACTGAAATGTGGACCACAGTTTTGGAGCAGAATTGTCTTTTCAGTAGAAAGCCTTTAAACTCCATCCCCCAGAAGCCTTCAGATTGGAAACAGTCATAACTGCATAACTGCTTTTTTTGACTTCCTGGAAAATCTCCTTTCTTCTGTTGTAACTTCTATGAATTCAATTGTTGGTCAAGAAAGCATTTATTAATAACTTACTGTGTGCCAGGGCAATAAGGCAAAGAATAAACATTTTAAAAAGAAAAAAAAAAGAACACAATATATTGACTTGACAGAAAGTTGGACAATGAGGGGCAGGGTGAATTAGTGAAAAGAATGATAGACTTCGAGTCCTTGATTCAAATCCTACCAGAGACATTTCAGAATTGGAAGGAACCTCAAAGGCTATGTAGTTCAAATCATTCTTCAAAAAGAATAATCACCACAATATATATGAGAGACATAATTTCTAATTAAGAGGAAGGAAGCCTATATATAATTGTTGTTGCTGAGTTGTTTTTCAGTAATGTCCACTTTCTCATGACCCCATTTGGGGTTTTCTTAACAAAGATACTGGAGTAATTTACTATTTCCTCCTCCAGCTCATTGGACAGATGAGGAAACTGAGACAAAGAAGGTCACTGAATCCAGTGCTGGTTCTTCCCTCAGGGACTAAATAGAACATGTCTACTTTGTTTTCCATATAAAGATCCTTCAAGTTTTGAATATATGTATCATTCCCATCCTCATCTCCTACCCCAACTTTTCTTCTTCATCTCCAGGTCCTTCAATTGATCTTCATAAAGCTTTGTGAGCACAGATAGGCCTGGCATTTAAAATATTCTTATCCTCAATTTCCTCATCTGAGAAGTGAGTGTGTTTATATCCAGAAGTCTTATCTCACTCAAATGAGATCATGCATATTAAAAATTTCTTCAAACTTAAACTAACAAAAAAAAAATCCATTATCACTGTTATATGTCTGTTTTTTTCCTCCAATATAAAGTATCTTGTATATTATGTCTATTTTTGGTACTTTCCAAGGAATAGGATTGAGGGTTCTATTTATTAGAAGGCTTGAGTATGTGAAGCCATCATTTTGATATAGTCCAAGCTGTATTCTATATAGTATTTGGTCTGGGACTCTACTCCATTATCCTAAAAGTGGTTTGAGAATATTCACCACTCTTATCTGAAATTCTGAGATCTTTCTTTAATCAATAAAGAAACCATTGGCTAAATGCCTGAAGTACCCAGAAATCAGCGACAATAAATAAAGAAAATTGCTTTCTTTGCTATAAGTCTAAAGTTGATTAGAATAAACTTGTGCTGGGCTCTACATTAGTTAGAGACAGCTCCTAAGCAAGGTCCTACTTAACCATGCCATTGTGCTAGAGCATTTAAAGCCATAAGAATGGATTTGGAAGAGGATTTCTATCAAAGTGACAGCATCAGCTCAATAGATTTTAATTTGCCATATGGAAACTTGGGAATACTGCAAGAGTTGCGTCCTTGAGGTCAAATGTTTGGTAATAAGGAAAGAAAGATACACAGAATGGAATAGATGGCAGTCAGCAGCACTGAAGGAAATAGCTCATACAAGATTATAAACTCACAGCAGTATAGGAATATGTGCAAAGTATCACGTATGAAAAGATTCCACCTCTCCCCTTTTCTCTGATGAAGTCATGGATAATGAGGGAGGTGGAAGGATAGAGGTGTTTGGGATTACAGTATATCCACATCTTCCATTAAATCCCATCTCCAGTTATCCTGATCTATCTCTCACCACTGAACCCAGATGACTCTGGAGGAGTCTGGTGCCCTTGTATAGCTTCCCCTACTTAAATCCAATTCACTTGCATCTCACAAAATTATCTTCCTGATGTCATGGTCCTCCTTAAGAAAGAAGGACAACTTCTTGTAGTGATAAGGAACTGGAAACTGAGTGGATGCCCATCAGTTGGGGAATGGCAGAATAACTTATGGTATATAAATATTATGGAATATTATTGTTCTATAAGAAACGATGAGAAGACTGACTTTAGAAAAGCTAGAAAGACTTACATGAATCAATGCTAAGTGAAATAAACAGAACCAGAACATTGTACACGGCAACAAGATTATGTATTGATCAACTCTGCTGGACTTGGCTCTTTTCAAGAAAGGAGTGATTCAAGGCAATTTGTGATGAAAGGAGCCATCCAGAGAGAGAACTATGGAGACTAAATGTGGATCACAGTATAGTATTTTCACCTTTTTTTGGTTGTTATTGTTTGTTTGCTTTTTTTTTCCTCATGTTATTTTTTCCCCTTTTGATCTGATTTTTTTTTTTTTTTGCTCAGCATGAAGAATGCGAAATATGTTTAAAAGAAAAAGAAAGAAAGAAGGAAAGAAGGAAGGAAGGAAAGAAGGAAAGAGAGAGAAAGAAAGAACAAAAGAAAGAAAGAAAGAAAAGAAAGAAAGGAAGGAAGGAAGGAAGGAAGGAAGGAAGGAAGGAAGGAAGGAAGGAAGGAAGGAAGGAAGGAAGGAAGGAAGGAAGGAAGGAAGGAAGGAAGGCAATCAACAAGACCTATGTACTGCTGGAAGGTTCCCTAGTAATTTTCCACTTAGTTGGGCATGCTTATTCGAGCCTTGACCACTGGAAGGAAAACAACTGGGGCAGCTGAGATGTATCTATATCTCCCCTAGGCATATGGCTAGGAGCTATGCTTGACATCCATGGTGAAAGGACAAACCATAGAATCAACAAGTCTTCACAGACTCAGCCAAGTAAAAACAAAGCAGAATCCCTGCCCTCAAAGAACTTCCATTCCATCATCTTGAGATACAATATCTCTTTTTTTCTGTCTCCATCTTCCTGGGTCTTTTTTTTTTCCTCTCAGATCTTTTGCTCTCCTCTAAGCAACTCTGTTCCATCCCCTCACACCATTTTTAAACGCAGGAAAAGTCAACCAATTTGCTTGTGACCCAGTATAAAATGTTAGACTGCCTTCATGATTCACTGATCTTACATATTAACATTAGTCAGACCTCTAGATGCCATTTTCTATCCAGGAACTCAAAGGATCTAGTCAAGCCAGGAAAGGTTTATTTCCTGAAACAAATCATGCTGAGCCAAAACCCCACAGGTAGCCAGCCTCTCTGCATGGGTAATTTCATCTCTCTAGCCTCTCTTTTTCTGATACACCTCTCTGAATTTCAGCCCATCTAAGTTTTTTTTTTTTTTTTTTAAATTCATCTTATCCAAAGGAGCTCCATTTGGAGAAGAGATGAATCAGCAAGCACTTCCTCCTCTCACAGATATAATTCTCAATATTACCCTGCTCTTGAATGCAAGATCAATGACACTGGCTATTGCAATCATTTAAGAAAAGCAGTTTGGGAACTCTTTTTTTTTAAAGGGGGATACAAAATAAGGGATGAGGTAAATATATATATGTATATTTAATCTGGATTAATCTGAACTCCTTTTAACATAAAGCAAATTACTCTCCATCTATTTAAAGGGAATATCTTCAAATTCTATAGTCAGGCTATTGTAATCTGTACAACTTTTTTTTTCTCTTTATGCCTCAGAAATAATTTCCTTAAATTAGGACAATCAATTTAAATGAAATGACAGAAAAGATCTTTTTTTATTGTGAACAACTGACTAACTGGAATTTGACAGGAACTTTTAAATCTGGGATAAAGGGAGAAAAATCTATTCAAATATCATTGCCTTTTAATACTTTACTTTTCTAAAGTCTAAAATCTCTTCCCAGCTTGTTTTTATTGCCCCCTTTCCCTTCGGCCAGTACAGCATATTTAGAATGTAACACAAGTGCTACCATTCAAAAATTATATTTTTAAGAAATAATTTTAAATAAACAAATGTCCTTCAAATCTTTAGGTAGAAAATTTCTATTTTCTCCCACTTTTATCCCTGACCCCTTAACCTCAAGGATTAAACATTGTCAATAGTTGTATTGAAAAGTATAAAAGATTGAATCAACAGAATTTTTTAGTTTTTACAAGTCAACAAGCATTTGAGTGCCTATCAAACATATCATCACTTAGGTTCAGACAGTGGATACAAAGAAAGACAAAAACAGTTCCTGCCTACAAGGAGCTTACATTCTAAGCCAAAGACAGATAACATGCAAAGCAAATGAAATACATATGGTACATTCAAGGTAATCTCAAAGGGAGGGGGGGGGGAAGCTGAGAAAGACCTCAGACTAGAAGGTAATTACAACAGAATCTGTAAGAAAGTCAAAAGGTAGAGACTAGGAGAGAGGACATTCCAAACATGAACCTATGGAGAAACCAGTGATAAGGTATGATGTAAGGACGATTTCTGCAAAAAATAGCAAGATGCTCAATGTTACTGGTTAATTGAGTATTGGAAGAAGAACAAAATATAAGAAGGGGTCAAGGTAAGAAGGACATTAAAAGTAAAATAGGATTTTATTTCTGAACCTAGAATCAACAGAGAAGATTGTATTTTATTGAGTAAGGTTGTGTGTGACATAAGTAGACCAGTGCCTTAGGATGATCCACCTTGTTAGCAGAGTGATGAATAAACTGAAACAAGGAGAAACTTGAGGGGAAGAGACACCCCAGAAAGTAACAGTCCATACATGATGGCTGTAGGTGTTTCAAAGGGAGAGATGACAGGGTTTGGAAACAGGTTAGATGAGTTGAGGGGCGGTGGAGTGTAAGAAGATAACTATTTGTGCTGACTAGTCAATCTAGGTGACTCCATTAAAAACCTTGCTTAAAACTTTGAGTACGTGGCAGCTGCATGCTCACTAATTCCATTTCCCAGAGATACTGGGATGAAGGGGTGAGATGATGCTAATCCAATATACTCAAAGGATTTTCGTTCTTCAGTCACTTCAATCACATCTGACTCTTTGTGATCCCCTTTAGGGTTTTATTGGCAGAGAAACTGGAGTGGTTTGCCATTTCCTTCTCCAGCTTTTCATGAATTTTATAGATGAGGAAATTGAGTCAAAGAAGGTCACACAACTAATGTCATGAAGATGAGTCTTCCTGAGCCCAGGTCCAGCACTTTATCAGCTGTGACAACTAGCTGCCTTTATTAAAAACAGGGAGAAATGTACTCTGGTAGGGATGCATAGGATGCCAGACATGAAGACTTTCCTTTCTGAATTCAAATCTACCCTGACTTTGGACAAGCCACTTAACCCCATTTGTCTCAGTTTCCTCCTCTTTAAAATGAACTGGAGAAGGAAATGGCAAACCAACCTAATATTTTTGACAAGAAAACCCAAAACGGGGTCATGGAGAGTTGGATTCACTTGAAACTACTAAATAAGGCCCAAGCTTATCTAATAATTTTTGATTTGCCAGCCAGAATTTATAAAGGATTGTTTGAAAAATCAGTAAAAACAGAGTCCTTGGGAACTTTTGTGTATGATGAAAGCCATCAGAGTTTTGGGGTGGTTATTTTCCTTAAAGGTCAAAAGCATCTGGGACAGGAAACATCCCAAGAAAGCCAACGAATGAAAGTAGAAATGTTTTCTACAAGATTTTCACACAGAAGAAAAGGACACTTCAGGAAGGGCAAACAGGACCATTTTTATTTCCTTTGTCAATATCTGTATCATCAAGGGAGATCCGCATAAGGAAGGCAGCCCTGGGTCACAGAAAAAAGTTTTCTATCTTAAATTTAACAGCAACAATTGGGGTCTGAAGCTTGCCACATATCTGGGACCATGGGAATTACCTCTCTACACCAGAATTTCCTCATCTGCAAAATGAGAAGGTTAGACTAGATTATCTTTACAATCCCTGTCAATTCTAAATCCAATTAAGTTAATAAACTTCTATCATCAGCAGGCTGATAGAAAGGAGGGCATGCTAGACTAAGAATGAGTAGATTGCAATTAGAATCCTGAACTGGGTGAATCCCTTCCCTGGCCAGTCTCAGTTTTCTTATCTGTAAAATGGGAAGGATGACACTCACACAATCTCAATGGGCTGTTGTGAGAAAAGCACAAATGTTTTACAAATGTTAAAATGCCATGTATTATTGTAAATTGTATTATTATCATTCAGTACTATTTCAGGGAGGAGTATTAAGACTGGAAAACAAAATAAGTATTTTCCAAATAAGGGGAGAGGGGCAAGGTTTCCATGGAACCAGGCAAGCTTGCCTTGGGTTCTTGAGGAATCCTCTAGTTAGTTCCTTGTTGTAGGGCATTCACAATTCCTCCTCCTGGAAGCAGGATGTCTTCTGGATATCCTTAGAGCCCACAGAATGGGATTCTCCTGGCTGTTCTTGTTTGTCCTTCATTCTTGAAAGGGAGGGGATGCCATGATATGCAAGTGAGTGAGGCAAGGTTAGCTGTCTTACTTTTCCCTCCAGAGCTATCTGGGTCCAGTGATCAGGTATAGATCAGGAGGACTAGATGGTTCTGGATGTAAGTTTCTCTTAAAAAATAATGAATGAAAAAAAAATAAAAATAAAAATAATGAATGACAATCCCTTATAAAACATTATCCATGATACCCTTGTAGACATTGCTCTTGTTAATCAGCATTAAAAGATTTGGCTTCTGTGTCCCTGACCTTAAAGAATTTAGAGTCTAATTGGAAACACACACACACACTGATATGCATTCCTGTGACAGTGATGGATAGTGACTAAACTGAGTTTGGTGTTAGGAAGATCTTGGTAAAAATATGGCTTCATCCTTTCTTCTTTTGTTGCTCAGTCATATCTGACTCCTTGTGACCCCATTTGGGGTTTTCTTGGCAAAGATACTAGAATGGTTTGTGATTTCCATCTCTAGATCATGCAAGGAACCAAGTAGGAGCCTCTGATCTCTTCGTAAGGAACCAGCATGGAGCCAAACCACACGTGTCCAGTCAGTGGGAAGGACGCCAATACAACCAACTGTTTCACCAATTTATTTTGACTTTCTATCAAATAAAAACAAGGAAAGAAGTTTCCCCCACTAAAGTCATTCCTTTGGTGCTTTACTGAGGAGTAGAAATGACTCTGGTTTCTGAAGCTGATAGGAGCAGACAACACTAGGAGTTCTTGATCAACTGGGAAGATTGAGTACAGGTCCAGGAGGAGATTGCACGTGTCTCCCTATTCTACCTAACTTCAGGCTGGCCGGGACACTTGGAAAAGCCTGTCTGTGGGGCAGAGGAAAAAAGCGGTGAAGCTGGAGTCAGGGGCTGGCTTTCCTGAGTGACTTTTCCAACTCTGGTTTCCTCACCTGAAAACAAAGAGTTTGGTCTAGATGGAGTCTCCTGCAGGTCTAAACCTTTTATACAATTTTATGTTTTTAACATAAAAATATTTTTATATTTATTTTGTAAAAGAAATATGATAATCTATCATTATTATTAGTTGATTTTATTATTAATATAAAATTTCTCCCATCACATTGTATTATTAATAAATTGTTGTTTGTTATTAATAATATTAACTAGTACTGACATTTTTAAACTATTTTAAGGTTTTCTAATTTCTAACCAGTATGCTGGTAAGTTCTGGATCTAGATTCAGGAAGCTCAAGTTCAATTCATCTTCTTTCACCTATGACCTCAGGCAGTTACTAGCTGCATATCTGAGCAAGTCACTTAATCCTGTTTCCCTCAGTTTCCCCATTTGTCAAATGAGCCGGAGAAGGAAATAGCAAACCACTTTAGTATCTCTGCCAAGAAAACCCTAAATGGGGTCACAAAGAGTTGGACACAACTGAAAAATGATTCAACAACAAGGTTATCTAATTATTTTATGCAGGATTATTCTAAGCTAAAATTGAAAGGTTAACTAATCCAAGGCCTTCATTTTTGGAGGAAAAAAAAAACAACTGAGACATAAGAATGTTAAATTCTCTACTCAAAGTGGCAGAAGCAAAGTGGGATATGAACTTGAGTCCTCTGCCTCCACTACCCTCTTCATTGAACCTTGCAGCACCCTCAGAGGTAAATACAGGTAAAGAAACCTCTAGTGTTCTTCTGCAAAGAAATACAGTTTTTTGTTAGTTTTCTTCTTACAGTTGGGAAACTTCCAAGCAACCAAAGGAGAAACTTATTGCTAAAAACCAGAAGGAGACATTTTGATCTAAGGTCGAATTCATTTAGAAATTTGTAAGAATCTACAGGTAGGGGTACACTGTGACCCCTGAGCAAGTCACCTCTGATCTCTTAAGACCTAATGACTTCATCTGTAGGCATTTGATAAGATGATTTCTATAGGCCTTTCCAAATCAAAATAATGCATGTGATAATCATAGATAGGGCTGGGTTGTGACTGACATCACTAGAGGAAAAACCCTATCAAAGACACGACAGACTTGTTGCAAGTTAATTATTTACCCAGTACACATTAATGACAAAAAAAGATGTTTGCTGGGAAAAATGGCAGAAGACTGATATGTATGTGTGTGTGTGTGTGTGTGCCTTTCTGTCACTCTCTCTCTCTCTCTGTCTCTGTTTCTGTGTTTCTTTCTTTTTCTTTTCCTCTCACTGTCCCCCCATTATTTGCCTGTCTCCTTCCATCCCTCTTCCTTCCTCTGTCTCTGTCTTTTTCCCTTCCCTCTCTCTCTGTCTTTTTCCCTTCCCTCTCTCTCTCTCTCTCTCTCTTTTTCCTCTCCTTTCCTTTGTCTCTGTCTCTTTCTTTTTCCCCTCCCTCCCTCTCTGTCTCTTTTTTTCTCTCCCTCTCTCTTTGTCCCCCCATTATTTGCCTGTCTGTCTTCTTCTATCTCTTTATTCTTCTGTCTCTCTCTTTTTTCCCTCCCTCTCTCTCTGTCTCTGTGTCCTTCTCTGACTCCGTCTTTCTCTTTGTCTTTCTCGGTCTCTATCTCTGTCTTTTTCCCCTTCCTCTCTCTGTCTCCCCACTATTTGCCTGTTTCCTTCCACCTCTCTTCCTTCCTCTGTCTCTGTCTTTTTCCCTTCCCTCTCTCTCTGTCTCTCTTTTTCCTCTCCTTTCCTTTGTCTCTGTTTCTTTCTTTTTCCCCTCCCTCCCTCTCTGTCTCTTTTTTCTCTCCCTCTCTCTTTGTCCCCCCATTATTTGCCTGTCTGTCTCCTTCCATCTCTTTATTCTTCTGTCTCTCTTTTTTTCCCTCCCTCTCTCTCTCTCTCTGTCCTTCTCTGACTCTGTCTTTCTCTTTGTCTTTCTCGGTCTCTGTCTGTCTCTGTCTTTTTCCCCTTCCTCTCTCTGTCTCCCCACTATTTGCCTGTTTCCTTCCACCTCTCTTTATTCTTCTGTCTCTGTCTTTTTCCCCTCCCTCTCTCTTTGTCTCTATTATCTCTCTCTCTCTCTGTCCTTCTCTGACTCTGTCTTTCTGTCTCTTTGTCTTTCTCGGTCTCTGTCTGTCTCTGTCTTTTCCCCCTTCCTCTCTCTGTCTCCCCACTATTTGCCTGTTTCCTTCCACCTCTCTTTATTCTTCTGACTCTGTCTTTTTGTCTCGTCTTTCTCGGTCTCTGTCTCTCTCTGTCTTTTTCCCCTTCCTCTCTCTCTGTCTCCTCAGTATTTGCCTGTCTCCTTCCATCCTTCTCCCTCTCCCTCTGTCTCTCTCTGTCTCTGTCTCTCTCAATACCACTTGAAACTGCTTAAGATACATTAGCATTTGATTAAAAACAGAGTTTCCATTCATCTGTCTGGAGTTCTCATTAAAATCCTGACAATATGGCACGTTCCTAAGACTACTCACCCTCACATATGGGACCACACTTGAGAATGGCAATGCAGGCAGTGATGGTCCCTGCACCTTTCAGTCAAAATCAAAACCACTCCCTCTCTCTCAGGCGATGGAGACTGGACCGGACATGGTTGTCTCAAGAACGTTTTCGGGGCATCAATGTCCAGTGTTTTTCCCACCATCAGATGATGAGTGGGAAGCCACAAGACTGCTTCACTATGTACTAGCAGAACAAAGTTAAAGGTACAGAGGGTTTTTTACACAGAGAGAAATACAAAATGGTGGCCTCTTAGGCAGCTTTCAGCTCAAAGCCCAGGGTCTTCTGATTTAAAGTTGGAGAGATTTCTAGGACAGAGCAGAGGATGATCTGTTACTTGCCTTGTCCAGTGGCTCCAGACCCACCCTACTAGTTTTGGACATATCCTAACATCTAGATGGCCCGTCTTGAGACTTGTGAGTTCATGTGTTCTTCTGACAATCTGTAATCCAAGGTGAGTCATTTCACTAAACTCTGGGGTGTTCCAGACAAATCTCTCTGACTTTCAGGCTATGAATTTCCACACCAGGAGCTTAACACCAAGTTGGTGTCAGGATGATGAAATTTTTTTGGAAACTTATCTCTTAGAGATTATGGTCTTAATGGATGAAAGAAAAAAAGGATACAGAAATTACAGATTTATATCTATATTTATACATAGACAAAGGTATATGTATAATATAGAAAGATGTTACATATATTAGAGAAGAGCAGCTTGGTGGTACAGTAGAGAGAGTGCTGGGTCTCCTGAGTTCAAACCCAGCCTCAGACACTTTCTAGTTGTGTGACTCTGGGTAAGTCATTTACCCTGCTTGCCTCAGTTTCCTCATCTGTCAAATGAAAAAAAAAAAAGGCAAATCATTCTAGTATCTTTGCCAAGAAAACCCCAAATGGGGCCATGAAGAGTCATAATCAAAGAACTGAACAAAAACAGAACTGTCCAAGTTCACACAGTTATATATATAGTATTCTAGAGACACTGTAATGAAGATGGCCAGTCTTGAGACTCTTTAAGTTCACGTGTCCCTCTGACAAATAAGATCTTCTGTAATCCACGGGAAGTCATTTAACTAAACTCTGGGTGTTCCAGGCAAATCTCTCTGACTTTCAAGCCATGAATTTCCACAGTATAAAATTTCCACACCAGGAGGTCCTTAGGCATTTGAAATCACAAAACAAGTAGCTAGCCACCATAAAACAGAACTGTAAAACAGAAGTGAGGGAAAGTGTGGCCATATTCTACAAACATTCCCAGGATGGTAGGCTGTGTGATACTTCACATGACACATCAACAAGTTTGGCATCCTCATATCCTGAAATAATATATTGCCAAGCCATCATAATGACAGCAGATAGTAAATGGGTTTTTAAATAACTCTGTCCTTAAACCTGTGAACACTATGGTAAATATTAAGCTTCTTAGCATCACAGTATTCCCCAAAGCTTGAGGCTTGTTTTAAATTCCTCTTACTCATTTCAACATAAAAAATGGCAATTTAAAAACATAAGTGTGCTATAAGATAAGACTAAAAATAACCCCAGGACTCTTAGGAATAGTAAGAGTCCATTGCTCATTTTAAAAAAAATCAGATACAAGTCCAACTTAAAAGAAAAGTCATAATAATGATAGATGCTATTTACATAACATTTTAAGGCTTTTAAATGCTTTATATACATTATCTCTATGGCTCTTCGTCCAGCTCTCTGAAGTATGTACTACTGTTGTCACTGTCCTAATTTTACAGACAAGTAAACTGAGACCTAACATTTGCCTGAGCTCACAAAGCCAAACAATTTCAAAGGGTGGATTCAAAACCAAATCTCTTCTGGCTTTCACCATGCTTGAAGCAGTTGATGAATTAAGAATTGAGATGATTCTGTACTGTTGGATAGATACTAATCAAAACAATAATACTATATTAAATCGATTCTGCCCAGCCAGGACTAGCAGGACAATATCTCAGTTCGATTTTTGATTTATGATGATACACGAGATCAATAAAACTTATAAAAAGGATGACCTCACTTTCTCAACCCATCAACTAAATATTAAACTATTGTTGTGGTTGTTATATAATGTTAAATTTGAATAATGTTAGGGACTTATTCCCTCTAAACTGTAAATTTCATTAGGATCTTTTCCCCTGTAGAAAAGAGTGAAGAATGAAATCTAAACCATATTCATCCAATGGTGTATCATAATCTAGATAAAAGATCAGTGCTCTTTTGGAGGTGCTAAAGGACTGTGAATCAGGAAGACACTATGAGCTCTGAGAAAATGAAGGAGAAAAAGATAAGAGGGAGGGTGGGTTAGAGGGAGGAGAATATTCTGAGCCTGTAGCCAGCTTTCATTATTTTAGCAGGAATGAATACCACATTCTGCTCAAAATGTGTGCTGAAGGAAGGCAATTATCACCAAAAGAGGAAATGCTAAAAGGCAGATCAAAAGGTAGTCTAAAAGAAATATGGTGTTTTGAAACCAAGGACCTGGATTCTTGTCCCAGCTTGGAACTTACTGCCTCTGGGACTTGGAAGCAGGCAATTTCCATTCTCTGGGACTCAGTTTCCTCATCTATAGAATGAGAGAGTTGGATTAAATTAACCTCTAAGGCCCCTTCTGGCACTAAATTTGTGATTTAAGGAGACCACTGCAAGGTCAAGTCAAATCAACAAGCATTTATTAAGTACTTATTTTGTACCAGGCACTGTGATAAGTAATAGGAATAAAAATTTAAGCAGAGAGACAGTCTCTGATCTCAAGGAACTGAAAAAGTTGGGGGTAGGGGTGGAAATCTCCATGAAAAGTCCAGAGAGTTCAGAATGTTCCCTGGAGAGGAATGAAGGCATGGCTGGCCCGTATGTTTTTAAAACAGATTATGGGAGAAAGAAGAGGTCACAGAAGTAGAGTGAATTTCCAGGGTGAAACCAATGGGACTGTGCGGTTACTGTAAGCCAGAGATGACCAGGCTCCGTCAGGCTCAGTCTGACTTCAGGTTCAGACTTGAGAGAAATGAGACATCCATCGTCCATAGAAGAGTTAACAGAAAGAGGTTTACTGAGGAAGAGAAGTTCATTAAGTAGAGTGACTTCAGTTAAATTTCACTTTTCCTGTGCTACATATTGTTGGTGTGTGGTCCAAAGCCTGAGGAAAGAGCCCTAACCTGAACTGTTTTTGTATTCTGACAACCAGGAAACTATATCTAGCTTTAGTGGCTGAGTTTTTGTCCTAGGAGCCAATTATATTGCAAAGAAAATATCGAAACCTTTTAAGGGAAAATTATCCTAACTTGAGATGGGTCGTAGAAATTGCTCATCACAGGGATGATGATGATCATAGGGTCAAAGGTGATACCAGAATGGGGAGGGGACATAGGTAACCTTGACACGAATGGTCTAAACCCTATAGGGGGTCTTGTAGCTAAATGTGAGAGTTGTGAAATTATGATTTATTATCAGTAAATGTTTAATTTGTATACCTATTTCATGTTATCTACATATCTGGGGTTATATAAAAACTTCTCAGGTGAAAAGAGGTTGGGAGTGGAAAAAATTTAAGAAGCCCTGGTCTAGACAAGTATGGAATAGAAGCCTGAGAAGCTGGGCTATATGTAGTCTCAGGTACTAACCTCTCTGTGTCTTGGGCTCCTCACTGAAAAAAATAGGGGATAACCATGAAGTCCAAACCAGAAAAACATGAATAAAAGACTTTTGGAAAGAATAAAGACTAAGGCATCCTCATTATTACTATTGGAATTTAATTGGTATCTGGTGAGGAAGTCCTCAACCTGATAAGATCACATATTATTGGTCCACTGCAATATCAAAATATTATTTGATTTACCACATTGCTTCAAAAATAAGTTATGGGTTTTCCCTAAATCTGTTTATAATAAAACCACGGGAGAGCCTCCAAGTGAGGAATCTGATTCAGATAGTATGGAACTAACTCTTTCCCTCAAGACATACTGTAACCCATAAAGGAGGGTGCACCTTGTAAGGAAACTCCTTTTATTGGTACAGATGGGAAATAGGAAGGTAACATAGGACCGCTAAGATTAAAGTGATTTGCCTATGGTCAGTCAGCTAGCATATCCAGAAATGGTCATGGTAGTAATGATGAGAACTAGCATTTTCAAGTTTGCAAAGTGTTATATATGTGTTGCTTAATTAGATCTTCACAACAACCCCTAGGCATAAGCAGTTATTCTCCTCATTTTACAGATGAGAAAACTGAGACAGACCAAAACTGGTTAAATGGCTTGGCTAGGCTAATGAAAATCTAAAGCTGAATTTAAACTTAAATCTTCAAGACTCCAAAGAATTCTTGGATTCAGTCTGTTGGGTCACCTAGTTGGCTGCCTCTAAAACAATTTAAAGAAGATTTGTACTTAGGTGTTTCAATGATATTCCACCCCTATAAGTTCTGTCTCTCACACCCCTTCCCCATTTCTTACACCCCAGAAGGTGTTTACTTATGTCTTTTTTTTTTTTTTTACTAAGAGATCTCATTTTATAACTGTGTTTTATATTTGGATTATTAGTCTATTCTAAGATGTATAGTGTCCACTCACCTAGAGTATTGAATGTGTCTCAAGAGCAGAAATGTGACCAACTTGAATATAATCCTTAGTGTAAAGAACTGGGAAGAATGCCAGGAGAGGTCTGACCAACTTAATCAGACTGTGACCCTATTAAATAAATAGAATTCATTGTATCAGGACATCTCTGACAATCTGAACTAATTTTTCTAGGACCCTAATTTAAAAAGTGACTATGAAGTGCTGAGGTTGTCAGGAGAAAGCATTGATATTGTCTAGCTGTGTGAAATAAGAACAGTATGTTATTGATGGTTTGGGTCCTTCTTGCTGTTCCTGGAACATGATAACTCACACTTTGAAAAATAAAACTCAACTTGAGAATGATATCTGAAGCAAACAACTTTCACCTCCAAATTACAATTTCTTTTATATTATGTGTTAGAAAATGTCATGGAGATCTAGAGAGGACCTGATTTTCAATTCCATCTTTCTTTGTTTATATCTGTATTAATGTGGGCAAGTCTCTGATTCCTCAGTTTGTCCATTTGGAAAATTAGGAGTTTGCACTGGACAAAGGTTCCTTTCTCTTCTAAAACTATGATTCTATAATAACCTGCAATATTCTTTTATACATGGGAGGAAGAGCTTTTTGTTGTGTTATTGTTGTCATTGCTAAAAAAAATAAATAAATAAACAGCCACATCTTTCTGTGTCTTTTAAATTGATTTTGGGTCATGCTAAAGTTTTTTTTTTAAATTACTTCCCCCTTCAACAAGAGTGCATTGCACCCAAAAAAAAATGTTATGTAAAGTCTGTAATAAGATAACATGATAAATGAGTATTCAGCCTAGTTTCAGAGATAGTCCTTTCAGATTTACTGTCATTATCTCCCACTCATCATTTGTAAGCGGTGCAAGTGCCCTTCCAGGGGCTATCTAGTCATCTTGCAATTAGCAAACACTACAAGCTCTTTTCTGAAACAAATGGCTTAATGGTCCCAAATTTAAACTTTAGAAGCTAGAGGCTAGCTAGGAAAAAAGTCATACCTATAAGGATTTAGAGCCTTTGTTATAGCTAAACTATTTCCAATAGGAAAGGGATTCCCCAGAGGACCAGGACAGTTTAATCTTTGTCTTGATGAGCACTTCAGGCATGTGGGATAGCCAGTGAAAATGCCTAAGAGCAGACAGGGGGAATATTTTGTTCAAGGAACAGCAAAGGAGGCCAGGGGCACTAGATTAAAGAGAACAAGTCAGGAAGTAAGATGCTAATAAATTGATTACAGGGTGCAGTGCCATAAAGCCCAGTCAGTGCTGAAGATGGATAAAGACTGCTGTTGCCAATCAAAAAGGCAGCCAGGGGAATCCACTGGGTCTAAACTATCCAGTAGAGACGCTGGATTCTGGAAAAAGCCCATTAGGAGAGCAACCTGGGAAAACTGCCCGGATTGGTCCAGCAGCAGCAGAATGGTCTGAAACATCAGGCTGTCTGAATAGTCAGTCACTATCTGGCAGCAGAGTATTCTGTCCAGCCCAGGCCAAAACCAGTCCAGCTTGTAAGGAGCTAGCATAGCCAATGAGTCACCTGCTTGACCCAGTCAAACAGTAGTTTAACCTAACCAGCTGAGAGACTCTGTGGCTTATGAGAAGCAAGCTCAGCTGTGACACTCACCCAACAGAGACATCTCTCCCTCAGGAACAAGCCCAGCTGAGATGCCCCTCCAGCAGAGATGTAAGTCTCCACCACAAACCAGCACAGCTGAGGAACAAATATTGTGAAGATACTTTGAAGAGAGAAATGACATGGGGTGTTAAGCATGCCACGTGAATAGTTTTCATGAAAAAAAATCTAGATTGGTAGAATTTTCTCCTCTAAAATGTGCATGGTAAATATTCAACAGGTACATAGGGCTAATTCTTTCATTTTGTTCCCCAAAGCCCACAATTCCTTTTATTTTTAATAGCTTCCAGACCCTCTATTCTTTATCCTTCAAGCCTTTATCAGGCCTTGTAATCCTCAAAGCTTCTATGGACAAACTAGACAAAACTAAACTTTCTATATATCCTAATATTACTGTTTATTCCCTCAAATTCCTTTTGCACATTTTTTTCTTCTTTCATGACTGATTTTCATAATTTACATTCATTTTTAATTTCATCTAATTGTCTTCATTCCGGTTTCTGCTATATGATTCCAACTTTTCAAAATATTTCCATTCTTTTAAATTTTGTAATTAAATTTTTTTTGGTATGCTGCTCATTTTCTTTTCTTTTTTTACTCACATGCATAATTAGAAAAACTCTGGCATCATCCTATTATTCTTTGTCATCTGAAAAAAAAGTTACATTAGATTTATAGTGGCAAATCTCTCCGTAGGTTATGTCATCTTAAATTCTTCATTCTCACCATCTCCTCTTTAGTTTTGTAAACAAGGCTGGTAAGAGTTTAATATGGCTGAAGTGAGATTCACATTTCCCTTGCAAAGAACAGCTTGAAAAAGTGTTCCTCTTTCTATCATGGGGACAGAAAGCCTTCTGGGATATTACGAGTGAACAGCTCAGAGGAAAAATTCCTGTTACTTTCATGCACTGAAATGCATGCTGGACTAGGAACAGACCCCTTATTTAGCCCACAAGCTCAGGTACCAGGAAGAGAGAGGCACATATGCAACGTGTCTCATTTTGGAACAGCATCAACACCTAGAGAATAGATTTTTGCGGTTTGTGTGGCCTCCTGGGTTACAGAGGCTGATCGAGTTTTACACTGAATTGAGTTCAGGCAGACTAGTGAGCTTCCCTAGGGAGTCCCCATTTTCAGGAAGAAAATGCTTCATTATTTTTTCACCCAACCATAGTCCCTGAGACAAGGCACAAAACAACAGCTCCTTTTTTTTCTTTTAAAACTGCTACAGCAAACCACCCCCATCCCTTCCCCACACACAAAATGCATCATCGTTTAGATTAGAAAAAATGCCTTAACCTCAGAGGTCAGTGAGGAAAACTGGAGGTGAAAATAAAACCCATTCCCTGTCATAAGGTTCCAACATCTGTGTAGGCTGGCAGTGAATTTGTCCTCATCACTGGCATGAAACTAGTGGAAGCAAAACCTCAACAACCAGAGAATTCCATCTGGGGGAGCAGAAAACATAGATTTGGGCAAGTTAAAGTGGAAGCTGATGTTAGTGAAGGCAGGATGAAGGAAGGAAAAAAGAGAAAGGAGAGGAGACTCTTCCTGTCCATGTGCACCAAACAAACCAGGGAATTCTCACCATCACAAAAGGGTAACATGAGGGTTATGTGCCCTTTGGCCATAAACAGGAAGCAATTTATGAGGCAGCTGTCACAATTAACTGAATGCTGGCTCAGCCATCTATGACCTATATGGCTTTGGCTTATTTTTCTCATCTGTAAAATAAAGTTTGAACTAAATGAGTTCAAATTCTATACTTCTATGAATGGCTGTAGCCACACTCTTTAAAACCCTGGTCCATCCATGATTTGACATAGTTCGAGTCATGGGCTCTCAAGAGAATGACAACTCAACAAAAAAGCTCATGAAACCAGCATTTATCAGTCAAAGGAGTGAGAAGAATAGAAATAGTGAATAAAAGGGAAGACTGATCTCTGTACTCTATCCTGGTTAGACCATATCCCCCAAATTGTGTTCAGGTCTCTCTGCCAGGTTTCTCTTCCTCTTGGGAGAAAGGTGGTGGGATGCAGGCCAGAAATGGGGCATATGCTACCAGATATAGTCAAGGTATTAATTTCTTTTGCTTAATTGTACTTCTTTATTACAAGAGGTAATTGGCAGAGAAGGTAGAAATTAGGAAACAAAAGCAATGTAAAGAAATGATTAATAAAACTTTTTTTAACCAGAGATTTAGAGAGATTTAGAAAGGTTGATTATCCTCATAAAGTATTTAAAGAGCTTGCCTGGGGAAGAAGGATTTGAGATGCATCACTTGGTCCCAGCGCAGAAGTCACAGAAAGATTCTGGCTTGAAGTAAGGAAAAACCTTTAAGGAATAGGACTGACAGAAGAAATAGGCGATCTCGTGAGGTAATTGCTGTCCATCACTGAAGGTTTTAAAAATAATAAAACAATTTTAATAGGGACCATTTATATTTTAAAATTTAACAAAGCACTTCATGTATACTTGATCCTCACAGCTTCCTTGTATGGAGAGGATCACATTTAATATTTCCATTTCATGGACGATGGTCTGAGAGGTAGACTATCCTATGTTCCTCTAATCTATTTATGATCTCGTTCTTTATGCCTAAATCATGGACCCATTTTGTTCTTATCTTGGTATATGGTGTTAAGTGGGGTCCATGCCTAATTTCTTCCATACTACTTTCCAGTTTTCCCAGCAGTTTTTGTCAAACAATGAATTCTTATCCCAAAAGTTGGGATCTTTGGGTTTGTCAATTTTATCTTTTATAAAAAAAATCTTTTAGCAATGGCAGGAGGACCATTTGCTTAGTATGTTGTAGTAGTGATGTCATTCACTATGGGTTAGACTAAATGACTACTTGAGGTTCCTCAAATTATTAATTTTTATGACACTTTTATCAGGGATGATGGTGTAAAAGATAGTGGGATATATAATTACCCCAAATTTTCTGTTTCAGAGGATGGGCAAGGAATTTCATTTTGACTATAGTGATATAATACTGCACATATGGTCAACTTGACTAAGGACAAGCTTCAGAATTCACCTTTTTCAATCAAGCAGAACATTAATTATGATTTAGAGAACTGTTAAATGTTGGTTTTGTTCTTTTGTTTTATTTTCTATGAACATTATTATGGATTTATTATAATTTTTTCTTCATCCTCTTTCAAGGATGGATCTAAGGGAAACCTTTGCTATATATAAACCAAGAAATTCAGAATTGACAGAGGAAAGGAGGTCATAAGGTAAAGAGAGATTTGAGAGTTATCCATGCATTCAAATCTGATTTTTTAAAAAGAGAGGTGAGGAATCATGCAAATAAAATCTAAAAAGAAAAAAGTGTATAGATAAAGAAAAGACAGGTCAGAACTGTGATGGATGCCCATTTAGGAACAATAAAGAAGAGGAAACATTTAAGGAAAAACTGAAGGACCAATCAGCTCACCAAGAGCCAAGATTTGACAGTAATGACATGGCATTAAAGTCATAAAATCACAGACTGGAGGAAATGTCATTAGGTAGCAAGTTAAATCTTTTATTTGAAGCATAGTTCTCTTCTACCATATCCCTGATAAAGGGTCAGTCATCTGACCTTTGCCTGAACACTTCTATTGTCAGAGGACTCACTATTTCCCAGGATAACCCATCCTGTTTTGGAATAACTCCAATTGAAAAAAAAAATTCTTCTAATTTGTTGCCAAACCTAGCTTAATTTGTCTTCCTTCCAACGAGTCTACTTTTGTCTTCTAATAAAAGAAGATTAATCTTTTTTTTTTTTCCCTTGCATGATAGTCCTTTGAGTATTTGAAGACAGGAAGGACAGGTTTTTAAGATAAGATAAGAAATTCAGTTTAAGATATGATGAGTTGGCAATGTTGTGAAAGACTTCTAGGAGAAGATGTACTATTCTTCTAAAGAAAAGTTACTTCATAATGAAGGATAATTTTCTGATAAACCAGTAAGAATCAAATACAGCCATATATTAAAGATATCAGGAATCTGTTACTAAATCCCATCACTTCTTCAACTTGAAACCTCTTAAAATCATAAAGAAGTCTACAGCTGTAATGGTCCTCAAAAGTCACCTAGTCCAAAAAAAGTCACCTAGTCTAACCATTTCATTTTGCAGATTATGAAACTGAGCCCTAAATGGGTCAAATTGCTTGAGAAGGTTACACTAATAAATGTTAGAGGCAGGCTTTGAACTTATGTATGAGTAAACTCCAGAATCAGTGCTCTGGATCTTTCCCCTACACCATTCTGTCTCCATAAGCAAATGGATATGAGATCTTAAAGACTTAGCCCTTGCCTTTAGCACTGCAATTCAACCCATTCATTTCTGCTCATCCAAGCAATTCATGCTCATGTCCTTCCTTAAGAGCATGACAGGAGGGACACCCAACATTCTGAGAGGCTTTCTCACTTTCTCCAGATATCAAAAGAATACCAGTACAACATTGTCGATTGGTTAATTATCCCTAGCACTTGTTTTATAACTAGTCCATCTTTTTCCACTGTATACAATTCTGTCACACTTTACTCTGACATGGAGTTAAAGGTTATGCCATATATTGGATTAGTTGCCATCTCGGGGACAGGGTGGGAGGTCAATGGTGAAAAATTATCATTGCATATGTTTTGAAAATAAAAAGCTTCAATAAAAAAAATAAATAAGGTTATGCCAGTAGGGCATAAGTTCTAGCACACCAAAAAAACTTTGGATTACGGTCTCCATAACACACTTGCTTTCAGAAGACCCATCTAGTGACAGAGAGAGAAGCTCACCAATATCAGTAGGCTGACCAGTTGAAAATAAATTCTTTGGTTAGGGCAATGCACCAAATGAAGACAAATACAAAATGGTACTCGGACCAGAGAGGGGATCATGGGTATTGAGTATGGATCATAACATAGTATTTTCATTTTTTGGTTGTTGTTTGATTGCATTTTGTTTCCTTTCTAATTTTTTCCCTTTTTGATCTGATTTTTCTCATGCAGCATGATAATTGTGGAGATATGCATAGAAGTATTGCACATGTTTAACGTATATTGGATTACTTGCAGTCTAGGGGAGAGGGTGGGGTGGAAGGGAAGAAGAAAAATCTGGAACACAAGGTTTTGCAAGTATGAATATTGAAAACTATCTATGCATGTGTTGAAAATAAAAAAAAAGCTTTAATAAAAATCTTTTTAAAAAGAAACAAACAAAACCAAAATGGTGCTTGGTTTTGTGTAACAACACTCCTGACCACTACTCTCCTCCCTACTTCAGCAGTGCTGATGCTAGAATAAATGAAAAAGAGATAGAGGGTGCTAAAAAAACTAATTTAAAGATTGTAAATGAACTTTAACTTAGCTTTTGGCTCTTTATTTAATACATCTCAGAAATTTGTCTTGTCTAAGCTGTAGTTTCTCTGATCTCAAAGGACTAAAGCACCTTTCCTCTTTGGTCTTCATTTCTTATTTATAATATACCTCTAAATATGAATGAAGTTTCCTTTCTTACCGTTCTACCATCCTCAAATCTGGTCAAAGGTCATGATATTCAATTCAAACTTTCTTTCATATTTATAGAATTTAGCTACCTGCTCCGCTGATTTAGCTTTCCTTGGTTATCTTTATTCCTTACAAATCTAAAATGGCTATTTAAGCATTCTGTTCTGGTACAAAGGAAGAATATAGCTATTACAGAATCACATAATTTCAAAGTTTAATGGGCCTTCAGAGACCATCTAGTAAAAACCTGCACCTGAACAGCAATTCCCTTTATAACACATCCACAACAAGTGGTCATCCAGCCTTGGCTTGAAGCCCTCTAGAAAGAATTTTGTCTAAAATGACATTTGACCTTTTCTGACTCTGATCAACCTCTAAGTCTGTTTAAAAAGTACACACGCCTGGAGAAATAATCAGATTGGGAAGATCCCTTAGTTGAACACTATCTGGAAAACGATACAAGGATAGATCAACAAGAACTAGAGAAGGCCAGATGCTGGAGATTTACAAGGAGGAAGTTAAGAGAAAAAAGGTACAATAGCAAACCAGTCTCGAGAGAGGTATCATTGCCCAGTGGCAGATAGTCAGAAAACTGATGACAAAGTTATCTGATTTGGGAGATCTGATTTGTATTTGTGACTTCATTCATTCCTCCAGGAGGAAATACCCATCAGCTTTCTCAAACAGTCAATTATTTTATTAAACCTATACTATGTGCCAAGTATGATGACATAAAGAAAGGTAAAAGGCTTCTGCCTTCAAGGAGCTTACATTCTGAACAATTATGTACATATGTAATATATCGTATAACTGGAGTGAAAAGAAGCAGAGGAGATCCCTAGGAAAAGTCCATAAAATTTCTAGCTAAAAAGGGAGGTCTAGATCCTGATCACAATTGTGCTTTTGTTAATATTATTATTAATAGTTAATTATTTCATATCCTTCAGCTTTATAACTTTAAATTTCAAGAGAATCAGAAGTGTTGCACATTATCAGTGAGCACATCACTCCCCCACCCATGTCCCTATCACAAAGTCTGCACTCTAGGATGGCTTTTTTTGGGATGGTCTACTGGGGTAAATACTAGATTTGAAGACCAAAGATCTGGGCTTTCATCTGTAATGAGGATAAGGAACATCCTCTTCTCCAAGTCTCAGTTTTCCCATCTGAAAAATGAAGGTGGAGGCAGTATGGCCTACATGGTGGCCAAGGCCACTTCTAGATCTATATTTTATAAGCTAATGATGTTATGAAATCTCCAATGTTCTGGATGCTAGAAAAAGGGGGAAATTTCCTCATTTAGGGCCATTCATTCTAATTTTGTTTTAGAAACAGCACTGGTAACCTTAGAAACAAGGTACTTTGTTTTGTACTCTAAGTACATTTTTGAAAGGGTTTCCATTTGGGGCTGAGCCAGTTTTCTTTCATCCTCCTCTTCTACCTGCTTTCCCTAAGGCTCTCTCTCCCCACTCCCATCCCCCTCCAACAAGCTCTACATTAATGTTCCTCTGCCACTCAACCCCAGGAAGTAGCAAAAACCCAGAAGGGATTCTCTGGCTGTCTATTCAGGAAAAGCATAATAGGAGAAGAACCTGGGACACAGATACTGCCCCAAAGCAAAATATAGACAGACTAGTCAGACAAGCAACAGCTACCTGCAAATGCAAATGACAAATAAAGGTGAGAAAGAAAAGGCATTCAGTTTGCTATTTATAAAAATGGACAGCATGTATAGAGCATTTTAGCTATACAGTCTTATTTGATCATCACAACTAGAGGTGCTATTCTCATCTTTATTTTTCAGAAAAGGGAACCTGAGGCTAAGAGAATTTAAATTACCTTTCCCAGATTTGCACAATTAATGTCTGAGATTAGAATTTAGAATTTTCTATCTGTAAAGCCTCTATCCATCTACTTAATCATTTTACAATTTATATTTAGAGGTATTTATGAAGAGTTTGCTTATGACATTTTCAAAGGGAGATTAGCTAATAGTTTATGTAAAATGTTTTGTTTTTAACATTCAAAAACAAGCACCAACATTTTATTTTTTAATTTTTTAAACAATAGCTTTTTATTTTCAAAATACATGCAAAGATAGTTTTCAATATTCACCCCTGCAAAATCTTGTGTTTCAAATTTTTCACCCTTCCTCTCCACCTTCCCCCTCCCCTAGACAGCAAGTAATCCAATATAGGTTAAATGTGAAGCATCAATATTTTAACGAGAAACAGGCTAGTATGAGAGTTTATGAATTTTTTAGTATGTGAAATGTAAATATATACCAAACTCAACAAAATAGTAAAGAAAAAATCTGGGTTTGTCTCCTTATGTGTTTTTATCTTCTATATTTTAATAAATGTTTTGGTCATGCTTTTTATTTTTTTTTTTGCATTTTTATCACTATACACAAATTCCTATTTTCCATTTAACAAAAATGTATGATCAAGCAATCCAAATCAACACATTTGGCCATCCTGTAATTGCATACTCTTTGCTAATAATGAGTTTTAAAAAAGAATTCCTGAATCCTGCCCATCTAGAATAATTTAACAGGAAAATAGACAAGACAAAAGAGATTTCAGGACATAACCACTTAGAGGTTATTTTCAACAAAGATTTGGTGCAACCTTTTTCATGCCATCAAAATAGAAAATGTCAATCAGCAAATTTCAGAGTCACCAGAGCCCAAATCAGTTCCTTACTAGTTGAATGATGGGCAAATTACTTTAAAAATCTCTGAATAACAATAATATCGGTAAAATGTGGATATTTAATAATAATACTTGTACTTTGATGAAGATCAAATAAATTCATGCAATTAAAGTATTCTGTAAAGTGTAAATAGTAAACCACCAATATTCAAAGGATCTTAGATTTCATTAGTACTGCACACAGACACTACAACTGCCAACTTCATGAATTGTAGTAACTAGGAAAAAAATCATTATCTCTTGGGCAGCCTTTTGATGTGGAGCCTCTCTACTTAGCCAGGGGGGTTCTTGAATAGATGACAAACCTGGGGCTAGTTAGAGAAATCTTTCTAGTTTGAAAGATGGAACTTTTCTTTGATAACACAAACTTTTGGAACCCAGGGTCCTCCTCATATCGGAGAAGACATCATGAGACAGTAGAAAGAGATCTAGATTTGGTATAAGAGAATGTAGCTTCAAATCCTGGTTATGGCATTTTATTTCTTAGTGTGGTCTTAGACAAGTGATTTAACTTTAATTTAGTTTAATTTCTCTGGATCTTCAGTTCCTTAATCTGTAAAATTAGAGGTCAAGACTCAGTGGCCTTTAAGGTTCCTTTCAACTTTTACTCTCTGATTCTATGATCAGGATAAAGCAGTGATGGAGGACTTTAAGGGATATAAAAAATAAAGTACTGTATAAATGCCAGTTATTAGCTACAGGAAAAAGAATAGGACCTATGATTTCACTAGTACAGAGAACTTCCTATAAAGATTTCCTGGATCAGTGAAGAACCATATCAGCAACTTAGTCTTGGAGAATTACATAGCACAAAAGTGTCAAACTCAAATAGGTTGCCTGATAGCTACAAGCTGACTTAGAAAAATCTAACATATGATACATCTATAATGTATATTTTTATTTATTTTATTAAACATTTCCCAATTGCATTGTAATCTGGTTCAAATGGTACTGGAGATCTTTCTGATCAATTGAGTTTGACACTTCTAACCTAAAATGAATTAAGTGATTTACCCAAACTCACCAAGAGAGGAAGTAGATAATCAGTATTTGAAATTAGGTCTTGAATCTAAGTTAAGTTTGAACCCAGGTCTCCTTGATTTTGATGACAGCCATCTAACGATTAAAACTAGGGGCAACTAAGTAACTCATTGGCTAGAACAGTGGTCCCGGAGTCAGGAATACCTGAATTCAAATTCAGCCTCAGATACAAACTAGCTGTGTGGCTCTTGGAAAATCATTTAACTCCATTTGCCTCAGTTATCCCATCTGTAAAAATGAGCACGAGAAGGAAATGGCAAATCATTCCAATATCTTTGCCAAGAAAATCCCAAATGGAGTCATGAAGAGTCAGACATGACTAAACTGCAACAATATCCACTACAACACACTGCTTCTTATCAGTTATAATCTTCATTCTTTTATACTTCAATTTAGCAAGCATTTATTACTGCCTATTGTGTGAGGCATTGGGGAAAATAGAAAGTTTAGCCAAGACTATGCATCTGACTCTATAAAGTTCACAGTATAACAGGGGATATGATATGCAAAAAACAAAAACAAAAACAAAAAAAAAAAACAAAAAAATGCATCATTAATACATGAGAACAATAGAAAGCTTCCAAACTAAGTGCTAGATTAGGTCCAAGGGGAAAATTGTTACTAGCAAGGGAAATTAGAGGAAGCCTCAAGGAGAATTCTGTACTTGGACAGTTATTTTTAACATTCAGTATTAGAAATAAGCTGCCCCACTGTGGACCCAATTGGAACTGGCCAGTTGGCCAACACATCTCTTTTTTTTTCCTTTCCCTTTCCCTTTCCCTTTCTCTTTTGCTTTCTCTTTTCCTTTCTCCTTTTCCCCCTTTCTCTTTCTCTTTCCCTTCTCGTCCTTTTGTCTACATAGGATATCCTACCTTTAACCTTCAGATGCTCTGCCCAAAGGAATATACATTTTGATCCCTGAAACTTTCCAAAATATCTAGGGATTTATGGGCTAAGACCAGGCCTTAAACCCAAATCACTCTGACTCTCATTGATTGACCAGCAACAGGTCCTAAGCCAAGCACCACAGGATAATTGTTTGGACCCTGATTGGCTCAGAGTAAATATAAATAGCAGTTGTTTCTGTTTTAGTCAGAAATCCTAAGGCTCTTCTGCCTCCCAGATTGATTTTTTTTCCACTAGGTAAAAGAGGCCATTCTCTGCCTATTTCTTACTTTGCCTTAATAATTAACTGGGCATTGCCTCAGTCAAAATGAGACCTGCTAAAGACTTTAGCTTAAAAAGGCCAAGGTTTCCCACTGCATCCAGGGCCATCTCCAGTCATCCTGACCTGTATCGACTCACTGGACCCAGATGGCTCTGCAGGGGAAACTGAGGCAGGTGACCTTGCCCAGCCCTCCCTCACCTCAATCCAATTTCAATTCAATATGTAATTGCAGCACCTTCCAGAGTTCATAGTGATCTTCAAGAAAGAAGGAAATACAACAATTAAAAATAATCCTCTTGGACTGAGAATTCAAGATCTGATCATCTAAGTGCATTCATTACAGTTTCCCTGTCAAACTGTAATTATGCCTTTACACCAAAGAAAGCAATGTGGTTGTCTTCAAATGCCCTTTCCACGGTTTTGCCATTTATGCTAGTTGTCATTCACATCATGTACAGGAGAATAAGGAATTGTCACAGGATTGCCATGTCACATGAGCACCAGTGGTACAATGAACTCCTCCGGGGAAAGGTAATATAGAATGACCTGCCCTTCAAGCCTTACTAAACATGACACTGCTCCTTGCACTCCATAGCTCAGACAAACTGGCCTTGTTGATCTGCACATAAAACTCTCTATTTTCCATCTCCCTATCTTTGCCCTGGCTTTCTCACCTGTTCTCCACTCACAGGCCTGGAGTGCACTTCTTCCCTACCTCTGTCTCTTAGAATCCCTAATTTCTTGCAACATTTCACCAAAGTATTTTTTTCTAAAGAAAACCTTTCCTGATTCCCATGGGTCCTAGCTTTTTCATCAAAACTATATATTTAATTTATATATACTCAAAGACATATATGTTGTCTCCTCGGAAAGAACAAAACTTCTCAGAAGCAGAAACAATTTCTTTTGTCTTTGTATGTTTGGAGCACTGAGAAACTAAGTAAATTAGCAAGGGCCACACAGCTAAGCATGTGTGGAGGAAGGATTCCGGTCTTTCCGACTTCGAGGCCTATTCTTTATTCACTATGCCAAAATGCATTTAATAAGGCATTTAATAAGTTCTTAGTGATCACCTGACAGAAGTACAAAATATCACTGACCCATAAAAATAACCATAAAGAATGATCAGAATTGGAGAATTCAACAACAAATCATGTACTATCACTTACTTTTCATATAAGGGGACACCTCTAACATGAAGAAAAACTTGAGACCCTTGACTCCAACTTACCAATTCATGTCCGAGTTTGAGAAAAACATAAATACTGGGCAATCTAGGTGTTTGTTTGATGAACCAGGAGATTGTCTTATGAAAACCTTTTTAAAACAATAGCATAATCCTGGTAAATTCCCCTGTTACTCAATATTTTTTTTTAAATTACTCTCTGAAAACACATGGAAATGACTAGTTCTTTTTAAGTTGAATAATCAGGAACTGAGAAACTTGAAATTTTCATTTTCATTTTCATAAACAGGAAAGAAAACCAATAGCTGTACTCCTTAAACCCAAATTCATTTACTCAGAAGGAAAATGTTTTGCCATTCAATACACATAACCCACCCATAAATTAGCACCTTTCCTTCTTCTCCTGTTCTTCTCTCCTCCTGCTCTATTCTAGCTCAGAGCGGTTCACAGGTATCCTCTGCATCTCTGTGGTAATGTTTCTGGATGAGATTTCTGGCCCTTGTTTGTTCAAAAGGAGGGGTGGCTATAAGCATTTTTTAATTTCACAGTTGGAAACATTTTACTTTACCCTAGGGAATCCAAACTGAAGCAGAATCCAGAACAGAAAACTTGTTTAACTATTAGTTTTACTCAACCTGAAACTGAGCCTGAAACATAATTTGATCCCATCTACCAAACTGAACCCAAAGTAAATCATTTAACTCTGTCTTTGAATGCTGACTCAGTCCTTTAATTCAGTGCAGGAATGATTTCATGCAAGCCATTTAAAAGCAGATGTTGCAAAGATATTTATTTCACATTTTGTACTGAGCTCAATTTCAATTCAATTCAACAATAATTAATTAAACATCTATGATTTGCCAGGTATCCTACGAAGGTGCTGGAGATAAAAGCAAAAATGAAATAATCCTTGTCTTCTGGGAATTTGCATTCTACACATAATGGATATGTGCCATAACTGCCTACCCTTGATTATTCCACTGATTCATGCAGAGATAGCTAAATGGGTTGTGAACAGAGCATTGATCTTCAGTGAAGAAGACCTGAGTACAAATTTGGCTCAGACATTTATTAGCTCTGTGATTCTGGGCAAGTCATCTAATCTTTATATCTGTCTCAGTTTCTTCTGAAATGTAAAATGGGAATGATAACAATAATAACACCTAACTCACAGGGTTGTTGTGAAGATGAAACAAGATAATATTTATGAAGCATTTTGCAATCCTTAAGACATTATAAAAAGGGAAGGAATTCAGAATGTTGAAACAGAAAAGAAGTAGCCTGGAAGGGGGGGCACACTAAATATCTTCACAAATCTTCCTTCGGGGTTTTTCCAGATACCCCATCCATTGGGGCTCTTGCTTGGCTTAAATGGGAAACTCTCCCATGATGAGAGGCTTGAGAAGTCATCCCCTACAATCTTTTGTGTCCATGTAATATATACTATACTTAGTTTTGATGTGCAGGAACGAGTAATTTGCTTCTAGTCCTTACCCATAAAGTTTGGTTCCTGTTCTGGAAAAAGGAGAGAGAAACATCAGAACAAGGACATAAGGGCTATTGCAGAAACATGTGAGACTATCCATAGCTAGTATAAACCTGGGCCATCACTTTCACTGGGATTATATAGATGAAGTAGTTACAAATCTTATTCTATTTGGGAAGAATGAGAACACCCACTGTTTCTTCCAGGTGCAAATAGGAGGATAATATTAACAGATTCATCTGAGCCTATTATCTAACCTATGAATTGGAAACTTTGGATCAATACATATATCTATAAATATACATACACATATATGTATATTTATACACATTTACATACATGTATAATGCATATATAACCAAATCTGTATATAATATATTGTATAACATACGACCACTTATTAAATATAAATTTATATATAGCAAATAGTATTAAGTAGCATATATATAATTCAGTATGTATATGTATTTACATGTATGTATATGTGTGTATATATAGACATATATACATATACTATCACCATCTCTCTAGATCTACTTCCTAGTAAGAAAAAAAAAGCCCACAATAAATAGTTCAAGTATAAAATGAATCTATAAGCATATATATTTTCAAGATTATGGGAAACCTAGTTTATGGAAAAATTTTTGTTGAAAGGTTTTAAGAAGACAAAAAATGTTTTATTCACTACTGGTAATGGTATGATGTAATGTCAACCTTTCCTGAAAACATTTAGAAATTATGCAAGAAAAATTACCAAATTGTTCATAGACTTTGACTCAGAGATTTCTCATCTGGGACCATATTCCAAGATGGTTCAATAAAAGATTCCTAAGTAGTAAAATGTTCCTAGCAATATTAGTTGTAATCAAAAGAAGCTAGAAATAATATATGGAAACAAAAAATTGAGAAATAAGTGAACAAAATGTGGCAGTGAATAGTATCAGGCCACAGGTAATGATGATTATGAAAAATCCAGAGAAACAAAGAAGACTTGTGTGGAATGATGCAGAGGAAAGAAAGAAACCCCTTTCCCCCCAAATATCGGTAATGACTATAACAAGGTAATTAAGGATAAAACTGAGACAATAAAATTCAGAACATATAAGAGTCAGTGGTATAATCATAATGTCAGGATTAAAGTAGACATCCCTTTTTATTTGCCATGTAACTATGATCAAATCACTTTATCTCTCTGTTTGATCTCAGTTTTCATATCTGTTCTAAAAGAAGGAGCTCCAAACCCTAGACAATTTCTAAGATATACTTCAGCTCTAAATCTATAGTTCTGTTAAGAATCAAATTAACTGTTTTAGGAAAACTGTACTTTCAGGGGAAGGGTCTATTGTATTAAAACAAAATATGTCAATCGATTACTGGAAAATGGGATATGACAGATCTCAACACAAAGTGTAACCTGTTTGCCAAAGAGTGAGATCATCATCACCAAGATGTAACATTTCTGGACAATGTATTTATATATTTGTTGTTAGGAGAAAAAACATTTTCTCCCCATACCCACTAACTAAATTGATATTGATAAAAGTATCATCATGTTCCATGGAAGAGAGGAAAAATGCTAACAGTCCTTTGGAAATAGTTATTGGTCTCAAAAAAATCACGACAGTACTTCTGGGAAAAGTGATAATGATATACAATTCTGCCCCAGCCCATTTTCAGGCTCACTGCGTGATTTGTACTTTCAGAACATCGACTGGATAACATAAGCTTGTATTTGCCCATTGAGTTTCTACAGCTTTAAGAAAGGAGTCAACATCTTGTAATGATCCCTAGATAGCTATGATGGAAGGATTCCTGAACCAATGAGCTTCTCTGTCCCCTTCCTCTATCCGGGGACTCTCCAGGATGGGAGGCAGGGAATCACTTTTAAAAATTCCCTTAGACCTCTAGGAGTCATGCCCTGGCCACAGAAACCTGCAGTTCTATAATTATTTGTAGTCTGATGCCACAGAAGATTTCCTAAAGATGCTATGCGTTTGATACACATTATCTCCAGGGATTTATATTTTGCAGTTTCCAAAATAAACTTTTTGGATATCTCATTTTCTGTTTCAAATGTTTCAAGAAGCCAGCAATCAAATGATGAGGTTGGACTAAATCAAAGGTAAAAAAACTCAAATAGAAACAGGCCACTGAATGAATCGTTCTGTAAGGAAGCCCTACTTCTACATACTTGATGTAAAAAACCACAAATTAGTGTTGTGTATTTCATTGTATTTTTATTTATTTTTTTAAAAAAATATTTCCTACTAAGGAAAAGGACCCATATGTGCAAAAATGTTTGCGGAAGTCCTTTTCGTAGTGGAAAGAAATTGGAAACTGAGTGGATGCCAATCAGTTGGAGAATGGCTGAATAAGTTATGGTACATGAATGTTACGCAATATTATTGTTCTATAAGAAACAATCAGCAAGATGATTTCAGAAGAAGCCTGGAGAGACTTACATGAACGGATCCTAAGCAGAACCAGGAGATCACTGTACATGACAACATTAATATTATTTGATGATCAATTCTAATGAACATGACTCTTTCCAACAATGAGATGACTGATGTCAGTTCCTATGATGTTGTGATGAAGAGAGCCATCTGCACCCAGAGAGAGGACTGTTGGAACTGAATATGGATCACAACATAACATTTTCACTCTTCTTGTTGTTGTTTCCTTGCATTTTGTTTTCTTACTCATTTTCTTTCCTTTTTTATTTTATTTTTCTTGTGTAGCAAGAGAAGTGTATAAACATGTTTACACATATTGGATTTAAGATATATTTTAACATGTATAACATATTGTATTGCTTGCCATCTAGGGAAGAGATGGAGGAAAGGAGGGGAAAATCAGAATCACAAGGCTATTCAAGGGTCAATGCTAAAAAATTGTGTATATGATTTGAAAATAAAAAGCTTTAAAAAAAAGAAATAAAAAAGAAAAAAAATGAAAAAAAAAAGTATTCCCTACTTTCTTTTTAATCTGATTCTGGCCATGCTCAGAAGTGTTGTGGATTGTACCTCTTCCAGTTCTAATCATATATGATCCTATCAAGTCAATCAATCAGCTTCCACTCTATGTCTACTATGTATTGGGCATTTAAGTATCTGGGATACAACACAACGTGAAACAGTTTCGTTCTCAAGGAACTTATTATATCTATAATTCAATGAATAATTCTTATAGGTCAATATGTTAAAGTTCTGTGATTTCAACAGTTTAGGTACCCTCTCTACCAAGAGAGATTGCTACTTCCTCCAAACTTTAGCAACTTTCTGTAAGCATTCAATCCCCATGCATTTATTAAGCATTTCCTATGTATTAGTCCCTGTGCTAAAAGATAGGGATATAAAGAAATAAACAAAAAATAGTACTTGACCTCAAAGAACTTATCTTCTAATAGAGAAAACAACATGTATACATTAGGACGTACAGATACATTCAGAACAGATGGAAGGCACTTTTTCTACTGCTTCACTAGCAGTTGTGAGGATTCTAGAGGAGGGGACACTTAGAAGTTGTCAGGTCTGAATAAATAAAAATATCCCCAGAGGCTGTTTCTGGTGATGAGCATCTCTAAACTTGGCTAGACTGATCCTTGAATGCAGACACATGATATATTAACAGTCTTCCACTCAAAATTTTCCCAGATTAGTTGAACTTGTTAGAACTTGATTCTTCATTCACTAGTGTTATTCAGAATCTTTCCACAGTCCAATAAGGCATCCAGAGTAGATTTAAGTACTTTAAAGTTCTAAATAATGAACCCCCTTTTTGGAATAGTTAATATGAGACATGTTCCCCATTTTAGAAATGAGAAAACTGAGGCTTAAGGATGGAATGGTTTAGGATTGGACAGCTAAGTGTTGGTGTTGGGAGTTAAATCCTGTTCTTTACTCCCAAAACAAATTCTGGTTGAGGTACAGGATAATTTTAATATGGTCTACCTTTTTTGTTGCTATTGTTGTTTGTTTGTTTGTTTTTCCCCCCTTTCTCATTTTTTCCCTTTTGATCTGATTTTTCCTGGGTTTTTTATTATAGCTTTTTACTTACAAGATATATGCATGGGTAATTTTTCAGCATTGACCCTTGCAAAACCTTCTGTTTCAACTTTTCCCCTCCTTCTCCCCATCCCCTCCCCCAGATGGCAGGTAGACCAATACATGTTAAATATGTTAAAGTATATGTTAAGTGCAATATATGTATACATGTCCAAACAGTTATTTTGCTGCATGAGAAGAATCGGACTTTGAAATAGTGTACAATTAACCTGAGAAGGAAATAAAAAATGCAAGTGGACAAAAACAAAGGGATTGGAAATGCTATGTAGTGGTTCACTGGGTGTAGCTGGTTCTATTCAATACTGAACAAATGGAACTGATTTGGTTCATCTCATTGTTGAAGAGAGCCACGTCCAGATCTGATTTCTCTTGTGCAGCATATGAAATGTGGAAATATGTTTAGAAGAATTGTACATGTTTAACCTATATTGAATTACTTGCTGCAAGGGAGGGAAGGGGAAGGAGGGAGGAAAATTTGGAATACAAACTTTATTGAGAATGAATGTTGAAAACTATGTTTGCACATATTTTGAAAAATAAAAAGCTATTAGTATAAAAATAACATGGTCCCTACTTTTATAGATATTATAGCACTTGAGCATAAAGAAAAGACAAGAGAGGTAAAATATATATCTAAGATGATTCTAGTGGCTCATAAAATACTATTTTATGAGCCACTAGAATCATCATATATATTTATTAAATATGTAATATATATGTATATATATATATATATATATATGTATATATTTGAGGAAGTGGGACTATACATGGCCAAGATCCTTAATCTTTTTCTGAGATCTAGCACCCTATGATTAATTATTTATCTGACTTTCCAAGATTCCTTCCCCATTTTCCCCCTCCTCCAAAAAAAACCTATAGGACATATGTATAACTTTATTAAAGATTACATATTTAGAACTGGAAGGGACTCAAAGGTTACTGAAGCTAATGCCACTCATTTTACAGAAGAAGAAATGATTTCTAGAGAAATAAAGTACAAAGTCATACATGAAGTTACTTAGGCAAAACTTAAGTGCAGATATTCTGATCCCAAATCCAGGGTTCCTACCACTGGATCACGCAGGATCCTAAATGGCTGAAGCTGATTCAAATTCATTTTGTTTGAAGAATTTTCTGAGCATTTTGCAACAGTCTTCATGAACAATGGTTACCACATGCATTATTGGGGAAACCAGTACTGGCCATCACTGCTCTGCAAGCTCCTTCAAATGATGCCCTTGGAATTATGAGCACACATTTATCAAAAATGTGAGTTTTAGTTTCTTCACTTTGAACTTGGAGAAATCCAATCAATCTTCCTATATTTTAGTCTTCCACAACAGCAGTTTAGCAAGGATCTGATTTTTCTTACAAATATATGCTATTCATAAATTGATTCTTGACACTTTCTTAGCTTGGCCCTCAAAGTCAGTGGTGGGAATTCAGTCTTTTTTTTAATAGCTTTGTATTGAGAAAACATATGCATGGATAGTTTTTCAACATTGACCCTTGAAAAACCTTCTGTTCCAACTTTTCCCCTCCTTCTCCCCACCCTCTCCCTTAGATGGCAGGTAATCCAATACATGTTAAATATGTTAAAGTATAGGTTAAATCTAATATATGTATACATATTTATACAGTTATCTTGCTACACAGAAAAATTGGATGGGAATTCAGTCTTCTTAATGAATTTGGGATTACTCAGGGACTTATCCTCAAAGTTACAATGTAGCCCTGGCTATTACCACTGGAGCTACAATAAAAAAGAAGCACTTTTTTATGTGCAATTGTCCTGTTTTATTCATGTGCTGTATGTGTATGCACATGGAATGAATTATATGTGTACACATACACCTCTGATGCTTACATCAGCTATATGATCTTCAGCAACTTACTTCAACTGTCTCTGATTCTGTTTCCTCGTGTGTAAACACGAGGGATTTAAGATTAGAACTCTGAAATTACTTCCAGTTTGGGGCAGCTAGGTGGTACAGTGGGTAGAGCATCAGCCTGAAGTCAGGAGGACCTGAGTTCAAATCTGGTCTTCTAGCTGTGTGACCCTGGGCAAGTCACTTAAACCCCAATTGGAAGAAATTACTTCCTGTTCAAAATCTATGATTCTATAATTCATACACACAAAGTAAAGATCTTATAAAGAAAATCATTATATAACTTTTTTTTTTTTTTAGTAAAGGAATGGCAAATAACAGAATATACAGAAGGAATATTCTCATTAAAAAGATCACAGGATTTTAGTAATCTCACTGGATTCTAGCCCAACTCTGAAGGGGGAAACAGGATTGCCAGTCATATAATTAGTATGATTTGTCAATTAGCTTTCATTGTTCCTTGTTCTCATTAGTGCAAAAGCATCAGATGGAATTTGGCTACTGTCTTTTTCAATAGCAGTTACCTGGGTATATATCCATATCCATATGGGAACACACACACACACACACACACACACACACACACACACACACACACATACACACTCCTAAAGGAAAAATTGAAAAGTTAATTTGCATGATTTTAAATTAAAATCAATAGTTAAGGCAATCTTGTTTTTCAAGCCAGTTAGTAATTGTGTCAACTAGACATTGGTTAGAGTGGGAGACTTTTTTTAAGATAATCCCTGTCCTCAAGAAGCTTATGTTCTACAAGAAGTGATTATGTGGGTCCTGAAGCTGAGGGAAAGGAATATATAATATAACATCAACTGTAGGCTTACATTTTGGATTTTTTTTAAAAATCTGAACCATGCTTGTCACCAGTCATTGGACAAAATGTGTATATTCCATTTTTTTGTGTGTGTACAAAAGGGATTTCACCCTGTTTATCCCAAGGGATAATACAAAATTATTGCTCCCAGATGCTTTCTACCCACCAGGAATTAGATCTGGCAGAACTCTACCTAGGGTTTTTTTTGTATTTTGGGTAAACACCACTAACCATGCCCAAGACAAACATCCTGAAATTTAAGGTGAGGAAGGGTGGAGCAAGGACATAGTGGAGAGACAAGTCCCAGGAGAAGCTTCTGGAAAGGCCTGTGAGGTGGGAAGGAGAGCAAAAGACAGGATGGGAGAAAAACATGCTCCCAGCTCACAGTCATCACAGGACTTCACTGTCCTATTGCAACTAATGATTCTTGGTAACTAGATGCTAATTAGTATCAGCACAGCTAAAAACCTTGTAAAAGCTCTCAACACCCTAAATACCACATGTTGGCACTAAGCTTTCATAATCTCCCTAGCTCCCTATCCAGTCCCTTAGCTCTCTCCTGCCCAGCTTCTGATATCTCATATAACTACCAAAAAATCCTTTAGAAACACAGCTCACAGAAGCACTTTCTTTGCTTGGGCCACAAGCCCTTCCAGCCATGATCCCTTTCCTAGAATAAGACCAAAGTTCAACTGGGTTTCAGTGCTGCTGGGTTAGCACGTGTCAAGAAGGTAAAATGCTGTCCAAGTTGAGACCACAGTGCACTATTAATAACTGCTATTTTACAGCAGCTAACAGTAGGCTGAGTTTGGATTACTGGGTTTTTCCCTATCTTGGGAGGCTGCTTGAATGACATGTCTCCTAGCTCACTGCCGATCTCTCACCTGCACCCATTTTACAAAAGACATGATAGGACACAGATAAGCATGACCTCTTACCTGTCCTCATGTGGGCAGGAAAAGTCAACAAGATACATCTCCAAGGGAATAACAGAAATGAAGCCAATAATTTCAGCTACTCTAAATAGGAATCAATTCCAAGTGCTCCGATGATTGCTTCAATGTTTAAAAATAAAAAGTATTCAAAGCCAACAAACACATTACACATACACACACACATAGAGCTGGGTCCTGATCTAGTCTGTCAATTTTAACTGCAAGCAGATGAATCTAAAGGGTTTTTTATGGGTTCTGATACTTTGCAAAAGCCTTAAATAACGTGGGACCTCACAGGATCTCAAATCCTACCGACATGAAAGAAAAATGGCTCATAATTCATCCTTGATAGTCTTGGAGAAAGCTACCATACACTTTTCCTTCAAGAATCTTAATTTGAAGCAATTAAAAAGTTAATTATGTCAACTTAACCTTTGTAAATTGTGATGTGCTTTACTCACACACATGCATGTGGGTGTGCACCCAGGGCAAGGATACATTTTTCTATGCTTCTCAGAGACAGTGAGTAGTTCAGTGAATAAAAAACGAGGTCTGGAATCAAGAAAACCTGAGTTCAAATTTGATGTCATACACTTTCTACTTATGTGAACCTGGGCAAGTCCCTTAATCCTGTTTGCCTCAGTTTCCTCATCTGTAAAATGAGCTCGAGAAGGAAATGTCAAACAATTCCAGTATCTCTGCCAAGAAAACTTCAGGGACAGTATTGAAGTGTGATATGGTCTGCAGGATCACAAAGAGTTGGACACAACTGAATAACAACTAAGTACCAAGAGGCAGAAATGGGAAATAGAAAGAGGATGGATTAAGAATCAGGAGATGTGAGTTCAAACCCTGGTTGCTCCAGTTGTTAAAAATTTTCTCCCCAAATTATCTGTGAATATGTTTTATTACCCTAATATAGAATATAAGCTTCTTGACAACTAAAAGACCATTTTTCTTATATTTTTATATCCATAATACAATACACAGTGGGCTCTACATAAATATTGGATGAATTCAATAAAAAAATGACATTTACACTAGTTCTACCTTTATGAGAAAACCATCTCACCTTTTGGGGTATTTTTCCTTATCATAAATATGGAAATAGTATCTATATGGCTAACACAGATACTTTTTTTGAGGAGGTATACTAAAAGAATGGATGAGATATGTTAATCATTATCTAAACCACATTAAATATGTAAAAAAATACAGGAGCATGGATATACTGCTGTACAGCTGTGAATATGTCAAGTCATTCTGGAAAACAATTTGGAATTCTGGCAAGAAAATAACTAAAATTTTAGTCTGTGATTTCTGATGCCCATTTCTTGGCATATGTTACCAAGAAGGTCAAAGATAGAAAGATCCATGTATGTAAAAAAATACATTTACATACATACACACATACATATATATATATAGTGACATGTTTGTAGTAACAACTAACTTGACACAAAGTAGATGCTGATTCATTGGGGAATGTATAAATAGTGATACATAAATATAATTTAAAATTACTCTGCTATTAAGAATCAATGAATATGAAGAATGCACTGAAGAATGAGAAGTTATACAAACTGATACAAAGTGAGATAAGCAGAACCAGGAAAATAATACATACAATGATCACCAACAATGTAAATGAAATTTGCTGAGTTCCATAAAATTATTGTATCCACAAAGAAGTGAAAATGTCATATATTTTAAAAAATATTACCTGTATTATAGAAACAATAAAATCAGGTTTATACAATCTTCATTTATGAAGATGCCAAAAATCAAATGCATGCAAATTTGAAACACATTTTTTAAAAAGGTGATTAAGGGTGATTTTTAAAACCCTTTTTCTTTGTAGGAGGTGTTTATCATAAAATCTATTTCTTTTTCTTTGATACTTGACTACATTTATGATCCCTGTATTCCTCTTCCTGACCTGTATTCTATGTACTGCTTTCTGAAAAGAATAGAATTATACTTTTCCTAGGACTTTTCTTCTGGCTGCTACCTTTATACTAGAGCAGGGCAAGTGGTGATTGACAGGGAACTGCATTCCATTACACACAGAAGGAACCGCAGACTTCATGTAAATGGGGTACAATTGCTCTGGGCCCATAGGTGAAACTTCAACATGAATATTCAATAATAATCCATCCATTTCTCTGATTCATAAGTGATTTCAGGGGGTCTCTTGTTTTATTACCATAGACAAGGAGAAGAAAAGATCATTATGGGCCTCTCCATAACTCTTAACACATACTCGTTATATATATATATATCTCAAAATTTATTAATATATTACACCAGTATATTATTAACAACATTTATATATATATGTTGTTAATAATATACTGATGTAATATATTAATAAATTTTGATTGATCATAAATATGGTATTAACTCTATTAGGTTCTACAATATACTCAGGGTCACAAATCTAGAAGGCAGAGTTGTACTCACACTGATGAAAAAAGTATTAAGGGCCTTGGGTATTAATAATGACTCAACTTGCTTTCTGACAACATAAAATTTCTCTTGCTATTTTATTTACTTTCTCTGGTAGCTAAGGGACTTTAGAAGCTATCTAGACCTATAGCCTCATTTCAGAGATGAGGAAACTGAAGCCTGGGATAATTTTTGGTTTGTCCAAGATCCCAGAAGCTGTAACAAGCAAAGGTGGAATTTGGATCTAGGTCTTAACATCATCTGTCCCCTGTCACCCAATGCAGGTTTTGTTTTTATTTGTTTTTTCCAAGTAATTTCTATTTTGGGTGTTTTCTCCACTACTAATTTTTCAATCTTTCTCTGCTTGTATAAAATCAAGTTTTTCTGATGTAAAGGAATTTTTGTCAGTTGTGTGACACTTTTCTCCTTGATGCTCTGGCTGTGTGTCACATGATGGTCATCATGTGACAAATACAGTGCATCCAGCCATGTTTACCAGTTAGGGTTTAGGGTTCCTCCTGCTTAAGATTCAGAGTTGAAAGGCTTCTTAGAATTCAAGTCCAACTCTCCCCCCCCCTTTTTTTTTTTTGTTAACTGAAGGCAAGGCCAAAAGAGGTGGCCAGAATTTGAACTCAGGTTTTCTAAACATAAGAACAACAGTGATAACAAAAACAATAATAGTATTTATACAGTATTTTATGGTTTGCAAAATGTTTTTTACATGGTATCTCATTTGATCCTCGCCAAAATTCTTTAAAGTAAATACAGGTTGCATTATACCCATTTTACAGATGAGAAAGGTACACTGTTTTGCTCCCACAGCAAATAAATGTTAGAGAAGAAATTTCAGCCCTATCTCTAAGCTAAAGGTTCTTTCTACTACAGTGAAGTGTCTAGTCCTGCAGATAATGAATGCTGTTGCATATATTCAAGTTTGTTCTTTTTAAAGTTACAATCATAAAATATGATCATTAGTTCCAGACCAATGGGAATGTACAGTATGAATTGAAATAAAGTGACCAATTCACAAGATTCATTATTGGCTCTGATGCTAGAGCCGGTCTCTATTGGCCTAATGGGATTTTTCCCATGTAACCTTGAGTTGATGCTTTTATTTATCATTATACATAATGCCTAATCAGTAGAAATCTGCTGAACAGAAAAATCAATAAATTCCTCTCCTTTCCTGCCAACCCTCCCTATTACATGCACATACACTCTGATAATCTATAACTGTAGCCCTGCGCTCCTCACCCAAACAGATTCACTATAGAGGAGAGAACACAGACCACACACAATTCCAAATCAGACCCAACTTTCCCGCTTTCCTTCAGATTCCATCCATTCTGTCCAAGTGACCCTGGAGCATTTGGGAAGACTCAAGATGTGTGTGGACACTGTGTGCAGCTGGAGTGGGAGCCTCTTAGGAGGAGTGGAGTTCACTTGGCCCCAGGCCCTGGGAAACTTGCAGGAGGCATCTCATCCCATAAGCTAATGTTGTCTGGAAGAAGAGAATACTGAAGCTTCCCCACTTGACTTATTTTCAAATACCAGTCATGCTCTTCTTTACAGGCAGCTAACTAAGTAGTTGGGATAGTGGAATTGGGAAGATCTCGGTTTGGATCACACCTCTGACACAGCTCTGTGACCCTAGGCAATTAATTTACTTGTCTTACTCAGTCTCAGTTTGTTCATCTGCAAAAAGAGGGTAACAATTCTTACAACAGGGTTGTTAAAAGGATCAAAATTGAAAGAAGTAACATACACGAGATACTTTATAAACCTTAAATCGCTGTTTATATACAAATATCAGCAATTGCTCTTTTCTCACTGCTGCTGTGATTCGATTAGTGAGAGATAAAGAGATCACTAGATCAGAGCCACAAGGGACCCCAGAGATTGTCCAACCACCTCATTTTAAAGACAATGAAACTGAAGCCTAGGGGAGTTAACTGATTTATCAGGATCATACATGTTTTGCAAAGTTGCCTCAGTCCTGTCTGATTCTTCATGACCCCAATTTGTGGTATTCTTGGCAAAGATTCTAGAGTGTCTGATCATTTCCTTGCTCAGTTCAAGTAAGATCCTGTGGACAATGACCACTCTGTTTTTCTAGTTTATACCTTCTCCTGTCTTCCTTTTCCTCTTAAACTCTCTCTCTCTCTCTCTTTCTCCTCTGTCTCTCTGTCTCTCCCTCCCTCTTTCACTCCTCTTTTTCTTCTCTTTCCCTCCATCCTCCTCTCTCTGTGTCTATCTCTTTTATCTCTCTCTTTCTTTCACTATCTCTCTTTCTTGATTTCTCTCCCCTTCTCTCTTTCCTTCCCTTTTCCCTCTCTTTTTCCTCCTTCCTATCCATTCCCTCCCTGCCCCCTTTCTCTCTTTCACACAGGCTTCCATGGTTCTTGCTTTATGAAAGATCAATCCACTCAAGAAAACCACATATATATTCAGCAGTTAGTTTCCCGTAAAGTCCTTTGAGATATTCATACTTGTAATGTGGAGCATGAGAAAGGAAAGCAGGAGTGGGTTCTTGAACAAGGCAAGAAGATAAAGAGACAGCTGCAGAAGAGAAAAGGGCATTCAATAATGAGCAAGGTAGATAGATCTCTAAACTCTAATAGCCAAGCAAACTGAATAACCCAGGTCAAAAGGGCCTGGCATCTCCAGTTAGAGGTTAGAAAAAAGAGAAGCTTACAGAGAAATTGAAACGGAAGCACTGGGACTGAGGGCAAAGGTCCCTTGGATAAGGGAAGTAGAAACTGGCCCATAGCAGTGGGCAGATCTCTGACAGATGATGAATCATGGGTATCAACCAATGAAGAAAAGACTCAAAGACCCAAGTTCTAACCCCATCGCCACCCCTACCCAGATCTTTAACTTTGAATTAACCATTTAAATCTCTCTTCTGTCTCATGAGAAGAGAATTATTCTAAAGCTCTTTTCCACTCCTAATATTCTATGGACTATATCCACTCTGCCACTCAGCCCACTAAGTGACTAATATTATTTTACCTCCCTCATAGATCAAGTATTGCGTATTAACCAATATGTTTTATTTTTGAATATAAGATTTGAGATGCTGAAAAGTCACACGTAGAAAAAATATCATCTTTTGCACTTCAATTAACACAAAGTTATTTCCAAATATATAACTTCTAGATCCTTTTCCTTCCTGATTTTAACCATCATAAGGAATATAGAGTATTTTCAATACATGCCATCAAAATTTCCTCTATATTCAGCTGTCACTCTTAAGAAGCTTTCTCAGATACTTCAATTCAATTTAGTAAACATTTATTAAGTGCAATCTATATGCCATGCACTATACTAAGTTCTGGGAATACAAAAAGAAGGAAAAGATACTTTTCCCTTGATTTAGCTCTCTTCTCCACCATCTCCAATTTATCTTCATACTTCTAGTTAACCTATCTTTTTGAGAGGAGGGGGGAAGATTCCAATGAGAAAAACTCCCTCCAGAAATTCTTAGTACTTGAGTCATACTCAGAGGTGAAAAACTTGCTCAGGATCCTATAGTCAATATGTGTGCCAGTCACTATGGCAGGATTTACATCCATTTCTTTTGTTTTGTTTTGTTTTTCAGTCTAGATCCATGATTTCATAAGTAAAAGTCACTCCCTGAATCTTTCCCAATTATACAGTTTAGGATCTATCCCCCAGTTTAGAGTTGGGGCACCAGAAGAATAAGTACTATCTTTCCTAGAGACATAGAGCTACGTGGGATCAGAGTTGAGAACTAAACTTCAGAGTTTTTGTGTTACTTCTTGTGATACTCAAAATGTACTTCTCAACCCTTTAGGGTAATTTATGTCCTTTTATCATTGGTGACCATGAGTGTCTACACTTATTCTTTGTTTACTCAAATTTTAAAAGTTTCCTCATTTCCTAGAAAGGCTCTTAGTGATTTTAGTTGCTGCAGATCTTTGAGTCCCTTTCAGTTATTTCTTAAAGACAACCAGTTACTCCTGGTGAATGAAAAGACTAAGAATCTCTCCAATCCCATTAGATAAGCTTCCCATAAATCCTCAGTATAATGGACCCACAAAGAGATGTAATTTTTTCCCCTCTTTGCCAGATCCCTAATGAAATCATTGGATCATTGACATTAAGGGACCATAGAATAGTTAGCCCAACCACCTCATTTTAAACAGAAAGGAACCAGGATCTAGAGATCTTAAGTGGCTTTTCCAGGGTTACAAAGGTTTTATTGTTGTTTCACTTGTGAATGACTTTTTGTAATCTCTTCTTTTGGGGGTTCCCTTGGCAAAGACACTGGAGTGGTTTGACATTTCCTTCTCTAGTCACTTCATAGATCCTCATCTGAGGTAAACAGGATTAAGTGACCTGCTCAGGGTCACAAAGTTTATACTGGAGGAATGGGCAGGGCAAGCATTAAGAATTGAAGAGGTCAGGAACAGCCTCCCTTTAAAGATTAGCTCTTGAGTTGAACTTTAAAAGTAGCTATGGCTTCCAACAGAGGTGCTTCTGGAGTCAACTCTTACCAGGGAGGACTAATGGACACCAGCCCAATTATCCTAGACTCAAAGCCACCTTCCTGTTTTCAGATTGATACTCAATCTGTGAATTTCCAGTCAATGCTACACCATTACATCCATGTTTCACGTACAATAATAACCCTAAACAATCCCCACCATCACTTTATGAAAGGATCATTTTGGTCAAATAACAGTCAGTGAGTCCTTCCTCTGAATGACAGAGAAGAATTGTGCTCGATTCAGTTTCATTGTTTTATTTTTACCATGAGTTATAACAACATCTTACATTTCCATAAGGAATTTAAGATTTACAAAATCTGTATGTGTCATGCTCTTTGGTCTTGAGAAGAGCATGTGAAATAGTTTTAAATCTTATACCCATTGAAAAATCTCAAATCATCCATTTGTTTCAACTTTCTTCTCTAACAAATCCCACAAAGTTTTGATTGAGGACCTCACCCTTCTCTTCCCTTCTGGCCATCAGTCTAATTACTGATAAAAATAACCAAGAAACCGAAAGCATAAAGAACAAGAAGGAAAGCAAGGAGCTTGAATTTTAAATTAATTAACAAAGTTTTCAGAGCACATATGTTCAAAATACACTTCTAGGCCCTGAGTGAGAAAACATAAATAAAACTTGGTTATCTGACCTCAAGAGGCTTGCAGTAAGAGTAGATAATCCACAAATTGGATAATCATCCTCTCAAATTTGATTTTTAACAAACTCTGACTTGAGAGTCTTCCTGGAAAGATAACAAAATGAAAAAATCAGAGGCAAAGGATTAACAATTTATCAGATGGTTAGTAAATGAATACGGCAGTATTCTCTGTTCCAGCTGCTGAGGTGATACCATTTTTCTTACAGTTAATCAATATTTCTGATGAATGCATTAGGCACTCATCCCCCTATTCTATCTTTCCAAAAAGGAAGGAAACACTTCCTATAAGGTAAGTTTTATTCAGGATTCTATGGGATAGAAGGTGTTTTAGATTACTAGATTAGAGCAGGCAGACAAGAAATGACTAGTGAGTAGATGGGGAGGGCAGCATCCTCATGCAATGGACATCTTTTCCACTCCTATTTCTTCCAAATAAAGAGTTCTTTGTACTCTTGGCTGATGGAGTCTCCAGTAGGAGGTCAAAGACTACTATGGCAGGTAGGTAGCAAATGGACCAGGCCTGGAGTCAGGAAGACCTGATTTCAAATCCAGTCTCAGACCCTTAATACCTATGTGACTTTGGGCAAGTCACTTAACCCAATTTGCCTCAGTTTCCTCATCTGTATAATAGGCGGGAGAAGGAAATGGCAAACCAAAAGCTGTTTTTAATAAAAATAAGGGGTCAGAAATGATGACCCAAAAAGAACTGATCTCAACCACCCCCTCCAAAGTACAGCCACAAGAGCCATTCTTATTGTTTTGAACAACAAGGACAATAATTCTTGGCAAATCTTTTGTGCTGTTTTGATTTCATCTATTGTTAATCCTGTCAAACAGAGCAAATAGCAATCTAATGAAAAGCTGAGTAGTGAATGTTCTTGCAACCACAGCAGTTGCAAAACTAATAAATGCTTCCCACTCTTTTTAAAAAGCTCATTAAAAGACTATCAGTCTTAAAAGAATAGGTTTCACCTTCAGTGTCTCTCCTGTAGGGGGAGGAAACAGCAGAACTCTGAATGACACTGCTCCAACCTCCCTGAAGGTTACTTTTAATAAATGCTTGTTGATTGATTGACAGATTGGCTCCAAAATCAGTTATCCTTGGTATTTTCCATCCTAACTTCAGTTTATATCAGACCCATCAGTCATAAGAGAAACCAAATCTTCCAGGTTTATTCTGCTGGAAAAATAATGGTCACTGAATCACATAGGCTTCCAAAACATATGTAATGCCTGTAGATTATAAAATTGTCTTGCTGAAGGAGTAACAATATTGCTGAAAATTTAGAAGTGATTTTTTAAAAAGTTGACAGTTTAATGTGATAATATTATACCCAGTGCTATTAATTATGTATGTGGCTTATGTGCTTTTACTATTATTTAACAAGGTCTAGGATAAAACTTAGAGAAAAGAATGAAGAACCGTGGGTAGACTGACACTTCTGCTAACAGAATTAGAATTTAAACTTGGTGAAGGAGGGTGTGTGGGGGGGATAACAATAAATTACACTAAAGGACTTGGACAGAGTGAGTTCCTCTTTACCTGGAGGGTGAGGTGGGGTATGAGGAGACTGTTTCCAAGCAAAGCCTAAATGCTACTTCTTAGGTATAGTGTGTTGGTAGCCTTTTTCACACAACTTGGATTGGACTGTTCCTGAGGTACCTTCCAGCTCAGAAATTCTATGATTCTGTGGCTTTTAGTAGCTACTATCCCTGATACATACACACGTATCTGTGAATCTGTGTGTATAGTATCTATGTATATACATATACATCTATTCAATACTTCAATTAATGGCAGTCCTCCTTCCATTGGTGACACTCAATATCCCTCTGTCCTTTATTGAATTGATGCTGTGGTCAAAAAAAGAAACCAGCTCAAACTAAAAAGTTTCTGCACAAACAAAACTAATGCAAACAAGATTAGAAGGGAAGTAACAAATTGGGAAAACACTTTTACAGTTAAAGGTTCTGATAAAGGCCTCATCTCCAAAATATACAGAGAATTGACTTTAATTTATAAGAAATCAAACCATTCTCCAATTGATAAATGGTCAAAGGATATGAACAGACAATTTTCAGATGATGAAATTAAAACTATTTCCACTCATATGAAAGTGTTCCAAATCACTGCTGATCAGAGAAATGCAAATTAAGACAACTCTGAGATACCACTACACACCTGTCAGATTGGCTAAGATGACAAGAGCAAATAATGATGAATGTTGGGAGGGGACGTGAACTGGCACACTGATGCATCATTGTTGGTGGAGTTGTGAAAGAATCCAACCATTCTAGAGAGTAATCTGGAATTATGCCCAAAAAGTTATCAAACTGTGCATACCCTTTGACCCAGCAGTGCTACTACTGGGCTTATATCACAAGGAAATACTAAAGGGGGGAAAGGGACCTGTATGTGCCAAAATATTTGTGGCAGCTCTTTTTGTTGTAGCTAGAAACTGGAAGTTGAATGGATGTCCATCAGTTGGAGAATGGTTGGGTAAATTGTGGTATATGAAGGTTATGGAATATTATTGCTCTGTAAGAAATGACCAGCAGGAGGAATACAGAGAGGCTTGGAGAGACTTAAATCAACTGATGCTGAGTGAAACGAGCAGAACTAGGGGATCATTATACACTTCAACAATACTCCTGTATGAGGATGTATTCTGATGGAAGTGGATATCTTCAACATAGGGAAGAGCTAATCCAATTCCAATTGATCAATGATGGACAGAATCAGCTACACCCAGAAAAGGAACACTGGGAAATAAGTATAAATTGTGAGCATTTTTTTTTGTTTTTCTTCCCAGATTATTTTTACCTTCTGAATACAATTCTTCCTTTGCAACAACAACAAAATTCGGTTCTGCACATATATATTGTAGCTAGGATATGCTATAAGATATTTAATATGTATGGGAATGCCTGCCATCTAGGGGAGGAGGTGGAGGGAAGGAGGGGAAAAATTCAGAACAGAAGGGAGTACAAGGGATAATGTTGTAAAAAAAAATTACCTATGCATATGTACTGTCCAAAAAAAATGTTATAATTATAAAATTAAAAAAAAAGAGAGAAACTAGAAACCAGTGGTTCAACTTCTGTGAATGTGTCTGGGGACTTATTCAATATTGTTTCCTATATTTTAATTAGCTTTTTTTTTATTCCTCAATCTTCTTCAGCTAAGCTAATCAATCCTGATTCTGTTCAGATGATCCTCAAAATACAGACCCAGCTTCATACAATACTATCGTACTCAAAACACAGACTATACTTCATGCCATAGATGCCAACTCTTTCTATTCTGGACCACAGAATCGTTCCCCTCCATAATGTTTTATGGATCACTTTTATTACTGTCATTATCATTGGTTGTTATTATTTAGATTAACTAAAAAGATAGACTTAAGGGTTGCACTTGGCTACCACACAAGCACAATTCTCTTTTCTAATCCCTTTTAGTCTCAATGCCTTCCCCTCTTACTCGCTTCCTATTTATCCAGTTTGCACATTTATTCTGTTTATTTCTGGTTATTTATTTGCCTGAGGGTAAGGATTATTTTTTTTAACCCTTTCCCTATTTCTAGAGCTCATCACAGTGAAGTCAAGGATGCTACCAATTTAACATGTTCTCCATGCAGCCCAGTGCTATGGTCACACTAATAAATAGGGAGATGTTTCCTGAGACATATGTATTCTGTGTACCTTACATATATTCAGTAGAGAGGATTACATAAATGCAAATGCTGATGAAAGGTATTGTATCATCTCCTGACATTACTTAAGCTGCCATATGGCTTATCTGGGGAGAAAAGGCGAGTCAACGGTGGAGTGAGGTGACCTCCTTTCTAAAAGAACAATATTTCCAAGAAACCGGGGGAAAAATTAAGCCATACATACTTCATCTTTCCTAGATAATATATGCACCGATTCAGAATGTTTTGGCTTTCCTCCATCCATCATTAAAATGTCATTCTGCTTGGCCCAGACTGGATGTAATCAGTTTAACCAATCCTGCTCTTTCAGATCTTTTCTCACTGTGTCTTTTCACAAATTCAAGGGCACCAATTAACTTTCCCGATTATGATTGGTCTGGCTCACATTTCATTTTCCTCATTCCACTTACTTCCTTTCTTTCTGATAAGCACCTCAGAAATCACTGCTGTTCCCTCTTTGGAAGATCATTCAGTAAGGGCTTGTGGGAAAACTGAGACCATTTTCTCCAAATTTAGCTTGTAGCTTTCCCCTCTGCAGTGCACTCCCAGGGTACCTGCTTTGGATCTGCAGGCCCTGATCAGAATCACAGCTCCAGGCTAGCATGGAAGAATTCTTCTCAGTTTTACAAGTGACTTAATTCACACAGACTCTAGTCAGCAGCATTACCTGGAAGTCTAGCTTGTTTCTAAACCAGATGTGCTATTTATTAATAATTTTACTTTAAACATTGAGGCTTAATGCCATATTTTATTTCAACAGATGCCATCTCTTTCTATTCTGGACTGGAAAAGCCTCTTAGCATGAGAAATAATTGCATTTTTAATTACATTTTAGTGATGACTTCTGTCTTCTTAGCATAATCACTTCTGGAAAAAAGACTCTCTTCTCCAATTCCTACTTCACAGACTAAAACCATTCTTGTAAAAAAGAAAAACAAATTAAAAAAAAACTTTATTTACACTCTACACAGTATTTTGCCTATTAGTCACCCATCTCTCAACCATGATCAGGGGATAGTTTATGGTCTATTCTCAAACTATCACTGGTTCTTCAATTATGCAGATTATTTTTAGTGATTTTTCATTTACTTTGTGGTCATTTGTCTTGATGAACACTCTTTTTGGTTCCATAGATTTCATTCTGCATATAAATATTTTAATATTTCTCCAAACTTTTCATATATATATGTGTGTGTGTGTGTGTGTGTGTGTGTGTGTGTGTGTGTGTGTGTGTGTATCTTTTTTCCATCCACTACAGCTTTTCAGTCATTCCCCAAATGATGAGCATCTACTTAGTTTCCAATTCTTTGTTACCAAAAGAAATACTACTAGGAATATTTTGATATATAATGGACTACTTCTTCTATCTATGATTCCTTTGAGTCAAAACTAGTCATAAGCTAGAAGCATACCTAGAACATGAAAGACACTTTACAAATGCTTGTTAAATGACTAGTATATTAGTATATACTATATTATTATATATTATTTGTATATATATTATATAGTATATACTATATTATTATATTATATATTATACTAAATTATCATATACTATATTAGTATATCCCTAGCAGTGGGAATGCTGGTTCAAGGACAATTTAGTGACTTCTCTTGAGTAATTCTAAATTAACATGTAGAACTACTGAAGCAATTCACAGATCCACCAACAGTTAATTAGTGCCCCTGATTTTCTCCTAAATTCCTCTACTATTAACATTTTTGAGGGGGCTGTTTTTTCTAATTTACATAGGAAAATTCTCAACAATGTTCTAATCTACATTTCCAGTTTATTACTAATTTGGAGTACCTTTTTATATGGTCATTCAGGCAAACCTTTTGAAAACTTTATATCAAGTCATATTTTATCTCTTGGGGGAGTGCCTCTTGAGATCAAGAGGCATTCTCTATAACCTTTGTCAATTATTACATCTTAGATATCCAACATTGATATTTGATACAAATATTTTCTACTCTATGGTTTTTGTTCAAAATTCATCGAGTTTTTCATAAAAAGCTTTTAATTTTATGATTTCTTTACCTTTTACAGTAGCTATCTATTCATTGTTTGAGAATTTTCCCTCCCCCAGTCAAAGATGGAAAAGGTAACACCTCCTTTTTATAATTTTTCTGATATGATCTTGTATATATTCAGTTCATATCAGATGCTAGACAATAATAGCAAGAAAACAATCAAAACAATGCTTTGGAATTTTGGAATTTGGCCAAGTTTCTTTGCACTTTTCTCCCTTCTTTGGGTGTGTGTGTGTGTGTGTGTGTGTGTGTGAGAGAGAGAGAGAGAGAGAGAGAGAGAGAGAGAGAGAGAGAGAGAGAGAGAGAGAGAGAGAGAGAGAGAGAGAGAGAGAGAGAGAGAGATACAGAGAGACAGAGAGAGAGAGAGAGAGAGACAGAGAGAGAGAGAGAAAGAGAGAGACAGAGAGAGAGAGAAAGAGAGAGACAGAGAGAGAGAGAGAGAGAGACAGAGAGATACAGTGACAGCAAAAAAGACAAAACAAGATAGGCAGAGGCAGAACAGATGGAGACAGAGTTAATAGGTACAGAACCCTGCATATATGGTTGGGCTTGGTTAGTGTATTGGTTTTTCAACTGAGCTGTTTTTCACCTATTTGGGGGGGGCAATAACATATTGTTCTCTGGGAAGGGAGAAAAAAGAAACAAAATGGAAAAAACAAAACCAAAGGATATCAATATAAAATCTTTTACAAATCAATACAAATCTTTTAAAGAAAGCAATACAAATCTTTTAGAGAAACTACATGAGGACAGGAGGGGATTCGGGGAAACTCTAATCATGCATTTCGGTCTTTTGAATCTTTAAAATAAAATTGTATTGATGTAATTTGTATAGTCTTTCTACAGATGAGTTGACAGGAACCAAAAAGATCATAAAAGAATATGCAGAGCAGAGATATTGAAAAAAGGAAAAGAGAACAAAAGGGAAAGGTAAGGGGCTGGGTCAATACCAAGACAGGCCAAGTAAAAGGGGCAGAAACAACAACAAAAGGTTTGGTGTGTTTTAAAGGCCAAAGTTGAAGTGAAGAAACTCATCCTGAAAGTATTGGGTACTATGGGAGAATTTTAAGCAGGAAAGTTAGTATCATAAAATGAATCCCTTAGTATGAGTATTTTGCTCATTGTGAGAAGGAGGTAATGGATAGTGAAGAAGCTAGAAATAGGCATCTCATGGTCCCCTGAAATCACAGGACCATCAGGAGAGCTGAGGAAGAAGGAATGTCTGTTTTTTGATTTAATGAGAGGATGAGGTTTCCAGAAGCCCTTTTCTTCACCTTTCCAATTTCCCTGAAGCTTGGTCTCCTAGAAAAACCATGGCAGCATTAGCCCTACAATGGGAATACCTGCTCCAGATGCATATAGGTAATCACCTGAATGTATTCTAGAGATTTCTACCTGCCAGGCTGTTCTGTAGGATACCTCAACAGATCTTCCCCTTGTAAGGCTGGACAACAAAACCAAAAATCACAGGTTTGGATGATAATCTACATTGACATACTTATTTCAAGAATTAGACCATTGTAAAAACAGTATATTTTTGTGTCTGTATGCCACCATCCATCCAACTGCTTCCCAAAGACTTTAAACATGGTACAAACTACAGCATGAAATAGATTGGGGACACTTGGTCACTCTATGACTGACTTAAAATACATATGTGATCATGTTACTCCCATCCTTTCACAAAAGTCTCCAATAGCTCTCTCAGGCCATCAGAATAAAATATAAGTCTGCTCACCTCCACCTGACTTGATATTTAAAACCTTCTACAAGTAGAGTCAGGCTTCCTTGAACTCAACATCTGCTGCCTACAGATCTTTTGAACCTTTTTTAAAAAATCGTATTGGTGTAATTTGTACAGCCTTTCTTCTAATGAGTCTGACAGGAACCAGAGAGGCCAGAAAAGAACAGGTAGAGCAGAGGTATTTGAAAAAGGAAAAGAGAACAAAAGGGAAAGGGAAGGGACTAGGTCAATACCAACACAGACCAAGTAAAAGAGGCAGAAAAAAACAAAAAAAGGTGGAATTTTTTAAATGAGGGAAACTGATCACAAAAAAGAGGAAATTCAGTTTAAGGAAAAGAAAAGGGGGGAACATACCATTAAAACAAAACTGAGGAGAAAAAACCAAGAGGAAAAAAATGAAGAGAGAACACATGAGACAAAGGAAGACCACCACAGAGTAATAAAATATAAATTTCTGAAGAAAGACATAGCTAAATGAACACACATTTCCAAGTAATCCTCCCTTCCTGTTTTCCTTCCCTGATGTCATATAGCTTTCCATTTATCCCATTACAGCTAATATAGTATTATACTTCCAGCCCCTTCTCTTCTGTAATCCAGGGAGAGATGCTTTGCAGCTCCTCAAGAGGACAAGTGAATGAGCTTCATTAATAAGATGAGTTATGTTCCTCATTTTAAATTAGAAGGAAAAAAAAGAAAAACTACTGCAAAAATTCCATACTTGGATGCTTAGTATATTTTGTAATGGCTAATAGAAAAGCAGACCAGTCTTTAGGCTGAATATGTTTGCTAACCATACATCATATAGTCCAGTTGAGGCAAATATATGTATTCCTCAACACTAAAACAACCCCAGAACCAGTGATCAGAATGTATTCTTTTTTTTTTTTTTTTTTTTTTTTTTTTTTTTTTTTTACCCTTAGGAAGACCATTTATTGAAAGTCATCTTAAAAGCAATAGTCCTGCCATTGTTTTTTTTTTTCCTCATAATAAATCTTTACCAAAAAACTTTCAATAATTGTTAACTTGTAAATTTTGACAACTACTTATTTTATTGTTGGGAATGAAACAAGACTGGGTCTCTTAAGAAATTTAGCATCTCTATCTTTATGGACACAAACCACATTGTTGTCACTTTTCATTAACTTCAATAACATTATGTACCTCCTGATTCTATGATAGTAAGTTTTAGCTTACTTGAGCATTGCGACTGTAAACCTGAGCAAGGCCTGGAAGCTTGAAACTCCTGACCTGTTTCTATCACTCATTTGTACTCAATCTAAATCTCTAGCCTATACTCTGAGTTGACATAATGTCAGAGAGTATTCATTCCATCTAAGGCTTTTATACAGAAATAGGATAATTTGATTTTTGAATGAAACTTAAGAGTTTTCTCTTCTGGAATGTACAGTGGGCATCTGGAAGAGGACTGAGTTTACTGGTAGACATTGCTTTAGAAGTTAATGTCATTTCTTCTTGTTAGTCTTATCTTTTAAGTAACTTTAGTCTGAATGAACTAAAACAAAACAGAGCAAAATGAAACAAGAAAGTCATAGATTTGAACAACAGCCAAAGTATTCTTCATTTTACAAAATAATGTAACAAAAATTTAGTTTTAACAGAGGAATGTTCTAATTCATTTGTAATAAACAGTGAAAGAACAATGGAGACCCCAAATCTCAAAATTAAAAAGAACTGACTTTCTATAATGTGCACGATGATTGAAAGACTGACATATTCTAATGAGTATCTGTACAACTAATTCTACAACTTTACCAGGTAGGAGCATCCAGCCTAGAAAAATCTTGAGTAAGGAAGAACCCACTATCTACTGAAGCAATCCATCCTAAATTTCAAGAACACTAATATTAGGACGTTTTTCCTTCTATTAGGCCCAAATCTGTCTCTCTGAAGCTGATGTGTTTTCCAAATACTTGATGATGCCCGCCATGTTATCTATTAAGTTTCCCTTCTCCTAGTTTATATTTCCCTTAAATCTCCTTCATAGACTTAGATTCTATCATTAAAAACTGAGCTCAATTTCTTCTAATGTAAAAATGATTGCTAGGACCTTGAGTTATCTCAATACTTCAGTGTGTCTGTATTTCATAAATTTAGGTATTTTTTCAAACTATACAAAATTGCTAGTATTTATGTAGCATTTTAATGTTTGCAAAGTACATTGCATATATTATCCTATTTGATACTTACAACAATACTCACTGGGAAACTTAAACTCAGAGGGATTAAGTGACTTGCCCAAGGTCATACAGCTAGTAAACATCTAAGGCTGGGTTCAAATTCATTTCTGTTTGCCTCCCAATTCTAGTTATTTAGTATGCTCTCTAGCCACCTCTGTAAAGATAGGAATCAATTTATATTTCCCTGTTCTATATAACTCTTGTTCATAAATGAAAAACAATCAATTAGTCAAGTTCACTGAACAGCTAGCATCATGACTGTTTCAGCAAGTGTGACTTGCTCGTGATTTAGCAAATAAGTTCTATGGAAATACTTTAGATACATAGAGACTAAGTTAGTAGCCTATGGTCACATAACTACTAAGCATCAAAGAAAGGGCTTAAAACTAGGCTAACCACTGTCCCAACTGCCTCAACATAAGCCTTTCTTAACTCTCTTGAATCACAGACTCCACTTCTGGCAACCTAATGAAGTTTATGGACCCTTTCTCAGGAAAAAAAAGTTTCTAAATGCATAAAATCAAATACACAGGATTGCAAAGGAATAGGATTATACTGAAACACAGCAATTTTTAAAAATTCACTTACTTATCTATGAATTCCTTGGAGATCCATTGACACCAGATTAAGAAGCTCTGTTCTACATAGATTTGTGGCCAAGTCCTTCCATTAATCTTGCAGAGGGAAATCACTTAACATGATGGAGACCTTCCTGTAATTCTCTATACAAATGAAATACTAAGAAAGCAATGGGCTGTTTATTGGTCATCTCTCATTCTTCCTACAACTGACCCACTTCCTTTTCTGGTTGCTCATCTCTAATAATATATTTAAAAACTACTTTTGATAGGATTCCTTTTGGATGGTTTTGTTTGTGGAGGAAATTGCTTCTGACTCTCCAGGAATATTCCATATCTTATAAGGGATACATAATCACTTAAAAGTGTTTGGCCTTAAAAATTACATGGAAAAAACAATTGGATGAAAAATGCTATCTCCAACCTAGAACATGCAATGTCTGGATTGCCTCCAGTAATCCAGTACATATACTTAGGGCAAACAATGCAGAGAGACAATGAACTTGGACCCCGGTTTGATTAGGAATGAGAATGCTGAGGGACTGCAATTAGGTAATGGCACAATCCTTCTACTGACCTCAAACTTCTTCCTGAAGAAATGGTCTCTCTGTTAGCATCAGTATTTATTTAAAGATGCTATACAGTTGCAAATCAGGAAACACTATCATCTTTAAAGAATTAAATTTTGGGTTACCCAAAGGGCTACAAATATGCATAATGTATCAATAAGCTGTAGCATATTAACAAGAATTGTGCACAAGACAGAAATCATTTCCTGTATATTAGCCAAAAAAAAAAAAAAAAAAAAAAAAAAAAAAAAAGAAAGAAAGAAAGAAAGAAAAGAAAAGAAAAGAAAAAAGAAATAGCTGAGTAATTGATAATGTAAAAGAGATTACCTATCCAGCTTTCTGGAGATTTGGAGGCAGAGATTAGACTATATGACTTCTTGAGATCCTTTCCAGCATGTCTGGATTTCTACATATGGAATGTAACATTTATTATAATGGCTAGTGTAGAGAAATCTGAGCTAAGAGGGGGTAAGAGGGAGTAAAGAATGCCAGATGTTCAAAAGAATTCTTTTTTTTAAGGGGAGGACTAATGCTTACTTGTACAAACAAACAGAAATATAACACTGGAATATATTCTTAAATAAACAGGAGTGGGAATTACTAGAAACAGACTAAATACTGAACACCAAGTAGAAGAAAATAGCAGCTAAGAGACCCAAATCCAAACAAATGGAACAATGTTTAAAAAGACAAACAATATTAATTTAATCGACAAGCAATATTCTTACATTAAAAAAAAAGAAGAATAGCAAGGAAGGGAATGAGGCGAAGGAAAAAGAGGTAGGAGTAATAGAAGAAAGAAAAGGGGGAAGAAGAGGATAAAAAACTGCCAGTAGAGAAGAAAAGCACAGTGGATAGAGCACTAGCCCTGAAGTCAGGAGGACCTGAGTTCAAATTTGACCTCAGACACTTAACACTTCCTAGTGTGTGACCCTGGACAAGTCACTTTACCTCAATTATGTAAGGGAAAAAAAAGAAGAAGATTAAAAGAGGATTAATGAAACATTAAAAATATATATTCAAAAGAAGTTCAGAGACGGAGGAGATGTAGGAGAAAAGGACAGGGAAAGAAGGAAAAAAAGAAGAATATGAAAAGAGCATTAATGAAACAAAAAATTTCAGAAGAGAAGTTCATAACAGGACATAGACAAGCAGAGCAATTTTATCATATATATATATATATATACACATATATATGTATACCATATGTATTTAATACACATGTGTATTTAACATATATCTACTACATACAGATATATTTAAGTCCAATATGTTACAGCTCATAATTGCATATAAGATCTATTTTCCTCCTCTTCTTTGTGTATCAAAATGTTCATGGGTTAAGATCATGCTAAAGGGTTATAATTTTTAAAAGGAAGAAAATAAATACTTTTCTGGAGATAAATGACAAAAATCCAATTGAAGTACAGGTCAAATTTTTAAAATTCTTTTAATGACTTTTAATCCAATAAATTTTAAGGGTAATTATGAGGTAATGTTACATATCTGCTGAGGGATTTTTGTTTTTGTTTATAAGTTTTGAGTCAAAATTTCATAAAATCATCAACTGAAAGTAGCATTGGTTTACAAAACTACATACATTTCTCTTTTTTGATAGTAATAGAGAATTTTATTTATTAGAAAATCCTTGGATGAGGAAAATTCCCCTGCATTTCTTTAAGTTGTGTCAATGGATTTGTTGTCAAATGAATGAGCAGAACAACAACAACAAAAGGGCTTAAAAGCTTACTTTTCCCCTTTCATATTTTCATCATGGCGACCCTTGATAAATAGTGCATTCTTTTTTAAAAGTATTTTTATAGCTTTTTATTTACAAGATATATGCATGGGTAATTTTTCAACATTGACCCTTGCAAAACCTTCTGTTCCAACTTTTTCCCTTCTTTCCTCCACCCCTCCCCTAGATGGCAGGTAGATCAATACATGTTAAATATGTTAAAATATAATTACATACATTTCAATACTGAAAGTGTGATTAAATCTTTGACAGCATTTACTGGCTAGAGTCTAACTCAGCTACCTTAGAACAAGACCTTTTTTAATTTAAGAAACAATTATTAAATGAACTCTAATTTCAAGCAAAATGTCCTTTTATATAGCAAGATGTCCCAAAGATAGCCTAATATGTGAGAATTCATGATGCTTATTAGCTTTGTGATCTTTGGCTAAGTCTCAGACTCAAGTTTCCTCACTTGTAAAATGTAGAGCAAGCCTCATCTACTTTATAAAGCACTTATACTTAATAAAATTAAATTGCATAGAAATATGATCTTATTAACATCATTATTTTTATTATTATTAGACCTGAGAAACTGATAAACAAAAGAGAAGGATGGAGATTTCTAACAGAATTCAACTTTATTATATGCTGTGTCCTTTTTCGGTTAAGGACAATTTCATTTGCAACACACAGAGTTGCATAATGAACCATAACTTGGAAAACTTTTCAATTTTGCCTACTTGTTACGGGAAAGGGAATGTTCCCAGACAGCTCATTATCATGAAACACTGGCTTCTTCCTTCTCTCATTCTCTGCTCCCCCCTCCTACCCTGAACCAAAAAAGAATCAGAATTACATGGAAATGGAAAGAAGAGAGGAAACTCAAACTAATTTAAACCAAATCCTTTAGTTTTCATTGCAGCTTTCATTTTGAAATGTGACAACCCAAGGAAGAGGCTGGGAAAAGGTTTTTGCTGCAAAATGATGCCTTGTACAACAGAAGAAAAATGACCTTCCATGTTGTGTGGAGAGAAAATGTATGCAGAAGCCAATTTCAGTGAAAAACCCACTAACTTGAACAGAGAAGAATTGGGTTCAATTCTTGACTATTTCTGAACTTGGAAAAGTCACAAAAATCTAATGACTACCTCTGTGTTCTCAGCCTCCTTCTTCCATTGCACATTGCAATTTTTAGCCTTACTTTAGCTCTACTAGAGCACTAAGAGGTTAAGTGATTTGCCCAACACCACACAGTATGTTAGAATCATAACTTGAAATCAGATCTATCTCAATTTAAAGCTGGCTCCCTATCCACTAAAACCAGCTGCCTCTCTACAAAGTGAGGGAGTTGTATGAAATGATCTCCATGGTCCCTCCTGTGCCAACATTCTGTGATTCTGGGTATATAAAGCATGTGAAGAACTGAACCAATGGCCACTTAGAATGGGAGGAAAAGTCCCATTCATCAAAACTCTGCTCATCTACTGCTCAGCAATAATTCATTCACTTTAGACGCTATAATGGTGCCTTCATTGGCCACTAGTCCAATTCAATTCAACAAGCATTTATTAAATGCCTACAATGTACAAAATATTTCATTATGCATTGAATAGAAAAAGCTAAAGTGAAAAATAGCTCCTGCTGGTGAGGAACTTACTATTGGCTAGGGACATGATAAGGAGAATACTGATCATAGCTTCGTGGAAACTTAGTATTAGAAGAGACCTCCAAAGTTTAGCCATAAATCTGGGCCCGACTATCCCCACATCCTGTTATTTAAATAGGACACTCTAAGGTACATGGTGTTTTCTCATATCAACACGCACCAATATCCTGTTGAATGGTTGCTTTGCACAACTAGCTATAGCTAGATTTGTGTTATCTTCTTGAGTTTACTTTAGTTCAGAGCTCTACAGCTAAGTCAATCTGTAAGCAAACATGCCTTCCTGAAGTATGGGAACTCTTTAAATTAATCTCTTAAAGAGCAGAAGCTTGTGCTTTAATGGAAAAAAAATCATATTATTCCTAAGAAGCTGGTTTCATACCTGCATCAAAAGAACACATTTTTAGAAGTAAAAGTGACCTTAGAGATGTTTTTAATCCAATGCCCTCATTTAATAGGTGAGAAAACCGAGGCTGAGAGAGGTTGTCATTTAGTCAGATATTAAATGGGAGAGGGAGGATTCAAACACAGGGCTGCTCATTCCAAATCCAGCACTCTTTCCATTATACTATGCTCTCTTGACATGATTGGCTCATACAGCTTGTTTCTTAAGGTGATGTCCTGCCCGAAAATGAACGATAAGAATTTTTATGTTGAGCGTCCAATCACCCAGGCCAACTAATGGATGATTTCAAAGGTTTTATTCTTTTCAAAAATGACCCTCCTATTCAATTAACCCAAAGAAAACAAGAGGCCAAGTTTGAAGCAGTTTGCTTTCTGCTTCCCCATTTAAGGCATTCGAGTGACTAATGTGATGAATTATAAACAGGGTTCACAGAAGAATATATTTGCATGAGTCAATGAGCTGCAACTGTTTTAACACAATAGTGACAGGCTCCATCGCCACAATATCATAATAACAGTAATGAGTAAATATCACTTTAATGCCAAAATACTAAACAGGCAGGAACAAATAAACAGCAATGGACTATTGCCGTAATTCTAAGCCACCTTGTCAAAGACCTCGGCTCAAAACGGCATAGAATGTTTGTAGCGATGTCATGGTTTAGAAGGTGGGCTAATTAGCTTCTTTTATTGAAGAAAATTGTTTTTCCCTACTCTTGCTAAAAAAGGGAATGAACGCAATTTGACTGAATTCATACATTTTCCTTTAAGCAACGGGTAATTTGTGAGTTCCCTCCTAACACTACAAGGCTTTAATAAAAAAAAAAAAATTAAAACCACACAAGTAGGAAAGTAAAAAAGAAAAGAATTGATTAGTTCAGAGGAAGCAGTAAAACCAAATTAGGAGAACCATTTACTCTATGTAGTTCTTCAATGTAAGGCCAATAAGCCAATGCTAGCTTCATTATGTACTGCCTGGATGTTTTTTCATTCCAAAAGAAGACTTTCCAATTGACTAGAAACAAGGTTTTAATTATGATCATTTTACTTTTTAAAAAAAAGAAAACAAAATAATAAAGCAGATCAAAGATCTTTTTCATACCTCCCCATCCCATTGCAAATGGATTAAAATAAAAGTACCACTCAAAAAGGAAGGAGGCAATATGAGAAGATGATGAGATGATGATTTATCTAATCCCCAGTTCTATCATTGCTTTGAAGTTGGGCAAAATCTTTAACATCTTTGGGTCTCAGTTTCTTCCTCTGTAAAAGGACGAAGTGGGGCTGGATAATAGTGATGAACTGCATAGATAATGATTACATAATTGTTATTAGTATATAGGAGAAACAGTATTTAAATAGAATCTTTAAGAGAAAAGAAAGTTAGTATAGTTGATAATGGATTTAAAGGCTGGTCATAATCCTGTTGTCTTTAGAAACTTTTAAATATCAGCTGAGGAGGGAAGTTTAGGTCCAAAGCCTAGGTTAAACTAAGGTTTTTTAATAGGCCTCAGATTAAGACTATGTAAAAAATGAGACAGAGAATAGTCTCTTTTATTCTAGAAAGATACTTTAAAAAACCACAACAGTCTAGGAAGGGAAGATTCAGATTTCTGGCCAAAACAGAAACAACTGCTATTTACATTCACTCTGAGCCAAATCGGCCCAAACAATGACCAAATGAAGGTTGGCCTGAAACTTATTGTTGTCCAATCAATGAGAGTCAGAAGGATCTGTGTTTAAGGCATTTTTTCCTTAAGAAGAAAATCTTGGAAATTGAAAGGATGTCTATCAATTGAGGAATGGTTGAACAAGTTGTGATATATGGATGCAATGGAATATTACTGTGTTGTAAGAAATGATGAGCTGACAGATTCCAGAAAAACCTGGAAAGACTTACATGAACCGATGCTGAGTGAAGTGAGCACAATCAGGAGAACATTGTATCCACAATAGCCACATTGTGCAATAATCAACCATGATAGATAGCTCTTCTCAGCAATGCAGTGATGCAGTGATGCAAAACAGTTCCAAGGGACTCATGATGGAAAATGTTGACCACATCTAGAGAAAGAACTATGGAGTCTGAATACAAATCAAAGAATACTAATTCCATTTTTTGGGGGGGTGGGGTTTGTTTTGTTCTTTCTCCTGGTTTTTCCCTTTTGTTCTGAGTCTTCTTTCACAACATGACTAATGTGGAAATATTTTGAATATGACTCTACATGTATAACCTATATCAGACTGCTTTCTGTTTTGGGGAGAGGAGAGGAAAAGAAGAGAGAAAAAATTAAAGCTTAAAATCTTACAGAAATGAATGTTGAAAATTATCTTTATATAATCGGGAAAAATATTATTAAGTAGGAAAAAAATGAGAAAAAACTCTAACCTGTAAACCCCAAGATTTATTGCCAGGTTTCAGTTATCAAAATTTACATTCTTTAGGGCAGACAGAGGGAAAGGAAGGGATAGGAGAACGAAAAGCAAAGAAAAGAGCTACGTTGTCCAATAGGGTCCCCAGTGGGACAGATCCTCCTCCTATACACAGAGGCCTTAAAAAGGCCAAGGTCTCCTACTGCATCCACAGCCATTTCCAGTCATTCTGGTCTATATCTGGCCACTGGACACAGATGGTTCAGGAGGAGAAAGTGAGGCTGGTGACTTTGCACAGCCCCCCCTCCCTCAAATTCAATTCACATGCATGCCTTCCTGATGCCCTCTTCCAGAATGAAATACAAACAATAATGGTAGAAAAGCTACAGCTACACCTGGAAGGTTTCCTGGTAAGCTTCCATTTAGTTGGGCATGTTTATGTAAACTTGGACCACTGGGAAGAAAACAAAAGGATGGCAAAGAGATGTCTGTATCTTCCCTGTGAATATGGGTAGTAGCTATGCTTGACATGTACTGCTGAGAAAGCAATCATTTTACTAAAAGGGTGAGTCTGTGAATAAAATTTCATCTAAATACAACCCTGACTGATAGAGGGCATTGCTTTGAAACTGTCCCTTCCTCTTGGGGATATGACTAAGAGATGAAGTTAACTGGGTTCTTCCTGGATCATTTTCACAGGTGATTGTGAGATAACAGGCACAATCAATGAGGTAAATGAGGCTCTGTGGTAAATGGCCAAAGGAATTGCTCCAAACCCAAAAAGACACATATTTTTAGAAAGCTTCCCCAGATTTCCCAAAGTTAGTAGTCCCTTGGGAGGGGAGGAAGTAAAACTTCATACAGGACTGGATTTTGTGCCTAAAAATGTACCAAACACTTATAATAATAATTACAATTATTATTATTACTATTATAGTTAGAACACATCATTCTTTGATAAGGATATGGACTGCTTCTTCATTAAAAAACAAACAAACAAACAACTTATGGCAGCTACCTAGAACATTGTGCTGTACATTGCTGAATTGAGCTGGGGCGGAAATACCTCAGGGAAATTTTTATCCACTTAAATGAAGTCAGAATGCCCATTCACAGGTAAGAATTTTCTTTCCCATCATTAATGTTGCTCCATATTCAAAACTGGACTTTCTGGAGAAGATGCATGGGAGTATGGGAGAAGTCAATCTTCATACATATCTATGTATGTTGACATAAATAGACATATATATACATATATATAGACATACATACATGTATGTATATATGTGTATGTACATCTACACAGACAGATTGCCCCATTAGACTATTAGCTTCTCAAAAATAGGAACTATTTTTGATTTTGTATTTCTAGCATGTTTGATATATGGTAGTCATAAATTGTTTTTTATTCATTAATTTATTTATTCATATGGGGCAAAATTAAATTACAATAAGTTATTTCATGCTGCCCATTTAAGTAAATTTGAGAATTCTAGTCAATATATATTGTTTCTTCAAACCAGACATTAGAGAGATGTGTTATCCCAATACTGCCTCCCCAAAAGTAAGCTTATCACAGAAAATCAAAGGCATATTCTTTTGCTGTTTAATTGCTCTAATAACCACGTAAGTAAATGCTTCACATGCATAGATGAGATTCCATGGACCTGATTTGTTTCTCCCTATCTGTATACTTGTTCAAATCTGCAGAATCCAGTCATTTTCCATAAGTCTCTAATTCATGACTGGAAACCATAGCCTCTTGTACAATCTCCCATGGCGGTCATAACAGGAATGCTTAGAAATGAAGACCATTGAGAAATTCTTGGTGTGGTCCTTTAATCTTCTCTAAACAAAATAACAACAGCCAAAATGTCCTCAGAGCTTTGAGATTTACAAAGTGCTTTCCTCACTCCAAGCCTGCAAATTAGGTAGTAGATTATTATGATTCCCACTTCCAAAGCTGAAAGCAAATGACTTGCCCAGAGTCACAGGCCTTGGAACAGAGCAAGAAACTGAATTTAGGTCTTTTCACTCCATTACAATTCTCTGGAAGTGAATAAATAAAGCTGATAAAATCATGTTGCAAACGGGTTTTGCCTCTCTTTATTCCCAGATGCTTGTTGAGAGACCAAAAGGCATACTCAATGAAAATTTGTTCAACTGCTCCCTCTCCCAGGAACAATGGAAACATTTTACAGGGATAAGCTATAAGAGGATGTTTCTCCATTCCTATATGCAAAGTAGTGATTTTTTTCTTATCCCTTTGTGGCTTAGTTAGGGAAAAGCTTTTCACTATTCACTGGGTCATCCAGTAACCAGCCAAGTCTCAGGCTTGCCTTTTAGTCTGTCCACAAATATAGAGAAGTTGGAAGAATCCGGCTTTACTCTTAGCACAATCATACTCTTCTGGATAAAAGGGAATATAAAAAATGGTGTTGCCAAAAAATGACATGGTAAGTCACTATACAAGTCAAAAATCTAGAACTTTTTCCCTGAGGCAATTGGGGTTAAGTGACCTGCCCAGGGTCACACAGCTAGGAAGTGTTAAGGTCTGAGGCCATATTTGAATTCAGGTCTTCTTGATTTCAGCGCTGGTGCTCTGTCCACTGAACCACCTAGCTGCCCTGTTGTCTGATACTTTTGAAAAGTACACTAGCAGAGTAGCCATGTACAAAGAGAGGAAAAGCCTCTTTTGCCCCATTTGGGAGGATAGAAGTTCAATTCTCTGCCTTCTCTAGGAATCTCTAGGAATTCTCTAGGAAATCCTTGGGACAGACCCATAACTAAGGCAAAGTGAGTGAGGTTTTGTCCTAGGGCTTAGAAATCAGGAAGATATTAACAACACACACCCATACACACACACACACACACACACACACACACACACACACACACACACACATATTTTTAAGCAGACAGATCCAACCAAGCATCTAGTCAACAAGGATACTTGAATAAAACAGGTTGTTGTTTGTTCTTCCTTCTCAGAGGACCATGATGTCAGGGAGGTGATACCATGACATATAAGTGAATTGGATTTAAGCTTACACAAGTAAGCTCCTCCATGGCCAGCTCTGATTTTTTTTTCCTTTCAGTTGTGACAATCTTCTTATACTAGGACGCAGATAAATCACTCTGGACACAAGTTTCTGTTCTACATGCAATGGTCTTTTCCTGAGGTCTCTTACCCTCTCTCTCTCTCAGGTGCAAGGCCTTTCCTCAAGGTCTCTTAACTGCCAACTTTTCTTATCACAAGTGACAGAACTGTCGGTCATAGCTTCCCTGGGCTGGAGGATAGGGATATTTGTGGGGATGCTCTGGTGTTTTTCTATATTTATTCTAATTTTCTGTGATAGTTCTTCATTGTACAGCTATCCCTTGAAAAGAAGAGTAAAACCTCAATAAGAGCCAAGCTGTGAAGGACATATATAACCCATACATTTAAATACTTGAATAGAATATTACAGCGTGCAAAAATATTCACAGCAACCCTTTTTGTTGTGGCAAGGAATTGGAAAGTGAGTGGATGCCCAACAGTTGGAGAATGGCTGAACAAGTTGTGGTATATGAAGGTTATAGAATATTATTGCTCTGTAAGAAATGATCATCAGGAGGATTTCAGAGAGACCTGGAGAGACTTACATGAACTGATGCTAAATGACATGAGCGGAATCAGGAGATTATTATACACAGCAACAGCAAGATTATGTAATGATCAATTCTGATGGACGTGGCTTTCATCAATAGTAAAATGATTCAGACCAGTTCCAATGATCTTGTGATGAAAAAAGCCATCTGCACTCAGAGAGAGGATTGTGGGAACTGAGTGTGGATCATAACATAGCATTTTTACTCTTTTTGTTGTTATTTGCTTGCATTTTCTTTTTTTCTTTTTTTTTCCCTTTTTGATCTGATTTTTCTTGTACAACATGATAAATGTGGATATATATGTATATACACATATACATATATATACATATAAGAATTGCACATATTTGATATATATAGAATTACTTGCTGTCAAAGGGAGATGGTGAGGAGAAGGGAGAGAGAAAAATTTGGAACACATGGTTTTACAAGGGTGAATGTTGAAAATTATCTTTGCATATATTTAAAAAATAAAAAGCTATTATTAAAAAATAGAATGTTAAATAGAATTTTAAAAGAATGGAATGTGAGTTCCCAGCAGAAGTTGAGTTTGGTGCTATAAATTCATAGGATATTTAAGAGCAAAAAGGAACCTCAATGGTTATCTGAGTCAATCTTAATCTGGGCTATGCTACTAACTTCATAGTTATGAAGCATAACTTTAGGCAAATTTTTTTCTAATTCAAGTTTTTTATTTTCAAAACATATGCAAGGATAATTTTTCAACATTGATCCTTGAAAAACCTCATGGTCCAATTGTCCCCTCCTTCCCTCCCTTAGATGGCATATAATCCAATGTTATGTTAAACATGGTAAAAAAAAATGTTAAATCCAATATAGGCATACATATTTATGCAATTATCTTACACATCAGGTGCCCATTTCATATTTCCTAATTTTTGTGTCTCCTTTCTCCTCAAAATAGCTTATACTTAACTTACCTACGTATTTCCTTTTGTAGTTGTCATTATTCACTTATTTCAGACGTGTCCTATTCTTTGTAGTTATCTTGGGAGAGATACTGGAACCATTTGCCATTTTCTTCTCCAGCTCATTTGATAGATGAGGAAACTGAGGCAAAAAGGTTAAGTGTTTGCCCAGGGTCATACAGCTAATAAGTGTCTGAGGCCAGATTGGAACTCAAGAAGTTGTGTCTTCCTGATTCCAGGCTTGACACTCTATACACTGTGCCTCCTAGTTACTCATGCATCTCCTCAAGAGAATGTAAGCTCTCTGAGGGCAGGAAATGGTCTTTGTTTTTGTCCCTGTAATCCTCAGTGCCTAGCCAAGTACCATCAAAAATCAATGTCTTTTGAATGAATGAATGAATGAATAGCTAATTCAAAGTCACACAATAATGAGTCAAAGGCTGAGCAGGAAATTAAAGAAGTTCCTGATTTTCAAAACCTGAACAACTTTTTTTTAATAGCTAGATTTTTAGGCAGCCAAAACAATCCTTTTAAGAGACTAAACAAGCAATAAAGAACCAAGTTCTCCCCTTCCTCCCAGAACCTCCCAGAACATACTTGGACTAACTCCACAGGAGGTGCAGCTCTTTTGACACACAAAAGTGTCATGTCATGGAGATTTTCCCACTGGGCAGGAATTTAGACCAGATAGCCTTTAGGGGCCCTTCCAACTTCCAACTTTAAAAGTCTGTGACTCCGTATGACCCCAAACATGCCGAATTTAACTGTTTCTATGAAATGGAGAAAATATTTAGCTGATGCTTTGGCAAGAATTTTTACAGTATACAAATTCTCAATTATGATTTTCTCTAATATGGATCTGGAGAAATATTCATATCCATGACTTTGAAAATCTTGTTGGGGAGAAGAGAGAGGAAGCAGTAGTAGAAGAAGGAAGGCAGTTCACCATGGGGTTGAATGAGGGGGATGGGAGGGAGACCAAAGAAAAGCAGCCAGGTTTTTAGAAGGAAGTAAGGGATCTCAGAACCTGACACAAACTTTGAAGGACTTTTTGGCTATGATAATTGTAAATTGAAGGGAAAGAATCTGTCTGGCAAATTTAAATCAACAAATCTACTACTACTACTACTACTTCAGACAAGTTCCACCTAGTTGGAATGCTCTCTCCACTGCTCCAATTACTCACCCCCTTTGACTTCCTTGTAGTCCCAATTAAAATCCCACCTTCTACAGCCTTACCCAATCCCTCTCAATTCTAATGCCTTCCCTCTCTGTTAGAGTTTACTTTGTGTATGTTTGTTTGCAACTCATCTTCCCATTAGATCATAACCTCCTTAGAGACAAGAATCTCTTTTTGTATCCCCAGCACTTACCCAGGCACATAATAGGTATTTAATTAATGTTTATTGATTGATCACAGCAACAATAGCATAAAGCAAAGTGTTTTAAACTCCTTATCCTGCAAACATCCATAAACTTCATTAGCCCATTTAACAGCTAAGGAAACTGAGGTTAAATGACTTTTCTGTGGTCTCATATAGCCAGTAAGTGACTGAGGAAGGGTTCCAATCCTGATCTTTCTAGTCCCATTTCCATTATTCCAGGCACTACATGAGACAACCTCTTCTAACCTCAATAGAGCTCAGTTTCCTCAGTTGTAAATTGCCAGAAGCAGCCTGCTCAGAACACTAAAGCAAAGGTCAAAGAATGACGGACAATCATGGATCCTGTAGCATTGCAAAAAGAAGCTAGTGCTTACCAGTATTAAAGACAAGATTCTCAATCATCTATCATTTATCTATCTATCTATCTATCTATCTAAGCAATTTCTCAGAATTCTAACCCATTCTCAGGTTTTCAACAGGTTTCTAGGTTCACAACAGATTACAAGTAGAAATTAGTAAGTGGTTAGTAGTATCCAGAAATTTGGTGGGTTGATTTGGTGGTGGTTGAGAGTTAGTGGGGCCATCCAAGAAATGGATAATTCCATCTATGAGTCCTCAAGTCATGAAGTGATGACCTGTCTTAATAATTCAGGATCATAAATATAATCACTATTATCTATCCTAATATAATTATGTGATTTTTGGTATTTTATTTTGTGTTTATGTGTGTATGTTTTCTTATGTAAAAATGGCTAATATATTATCAAGATAAAGTTAAAATATTATTTAGGGCTAATATAGAAATATGTTTTACATGACTTCAAAAGTTTAATTAATAGCATGTAGCTTGCCTTCTCAAGGTATGAGGGAAGAAAGGAATGGAAGGAGTTTGGAAGTCCTTTTTTTATTATTTTTATAATTATAATTTTTTTGACAGTACATATGCATGAGCAATTTTTTATAACATTATCCCTTGTATTCATTTTTTCAAATTTTCCTCTCCCTCCCTCGACTCCCTCCCCTAGATGACAGGAAATCCCATACATTTTACATGTGTACAGTATAACCTAGATACAATATATGTGTGTAAATCCAATTTTCTTGTTGCACGGTAAGAATTGGATTCCGAAGGTGTAAGTAATCTGGGTAGATAGACAGTAGTGCAAACAGTTTACATTCAATTTCCTGTGTTCCTTCTCTGGGTGTAGTTGTTTCTGTCCATCATTGATCAACTGAAAGTGAATTTGATCTTCTTTATGTTGAAGATATCCAGAAAGTCCTTTTTTTTTTTTTTTTAAGATTGTTAAAATTTTAAATTGTTAAAAATGTTTACATGTAATTGGGAAATATTTAATGAAATAAAAAAGTTTCATAGAAGGAAAATGCTAATTATTTCAGACTTCATGGAAAAGGGGGATAAATATTAAATTTAAATAGCAGTATATTTTATTACCATAGAAATACCAAAAGAGTAAGGATACTAAGAAGTAGAATATTTCTTATAACTAGTGTTGTGAAGAAGCTGTTCCAATTGGAACACTTTGTAGACTATGAACAATGACGCGTACAAATCACTCTTTATCTCTTCATAATCCTCCCCTTCCCTCCAAGTTGACAGAGTAAGAAAGGGATTACAAGTAAAAGATGATATATGCAGAGTGATAAGCACTTCTTTATTTGAAAGAATTCATGGCATTTTATATTGCCTCCACTGTGTTGAGCTAATGGTGGTAACATCATTCCCTGCTTTGAAGATGGGGAGACTGAAAAGATACTAAATGACTTAAAAGTTGTTAATAAAATCAGGGAAATTAAAAAAAAAGAATTCAGGAAAATCACAGTATTCAAAAGTCATGAGAAAAATTCTTAAATCATAGACACTGAGAACTAAAAGAGTTCCCTCCCTCAACTAAGACCAAGAGAGGTAAAGTTATTTGCATAGGGTCATAGAATCTCTCTCAAACTATCCATCAAAGAATCTTGGGGGGGGGGGGGCATAATTTCCCAGTATATAATAAAAGCACTACAGACTCCAGTTGAGCTGTGATGCATTAATCTCATTCTAAAGCAGGAGATAGGCTTTATTATTCCAATTTCAATACCACTGTCTAAATATCCACTGGCAACCTGTAGACTGGCCCTGTATCCTGATTGGGATTACTTAAAACATATAAAACATAAAACTTTAGGAGACTGGGCTGTTTCATTCATTGTATCTGTATGTGCAATGTCTAGCATAAGCATTTAATTAATATAATAGGTTGAGATGAAGAGAAAGTAACTAGCTAGTTAGATAGACAAAGATAACTTTTACAGATATGGTACAACTAGGTGGCACAGTACATATAAAATAGTATGCAAATAAAATTTAGTGATAATAAATCATAATTTTGTGACCCCCACACTCAGTCATAGGATCCCATACAGGGTCAACCCACAGCTTCTTATAAACTTTGATTTAGACAAGCACATTGTCCCAACCCCCATTTAAAAAATAAGGAAACAAAGTCAGTGAGGTTAAATGACTTGCCCATATTCACATGATTAGTAAGGTCACTTTATCTCCCTCTGAAGATATCTTTGCCTATGAAATAATACCTATTATCTAAAGGATTCAATGGAGAAATGTATGGGTCAAAAAGAAGATAAATTGGTCCCAAAGAAGCAAAGGAAAATTGATGGACAGCCCACATGCCCTATTAGTGTCCCTTTAATTCAGAGAAAGCAAGGAAGACCCCTTGGTCATCGTAATGAATTTATAGAAGAACACAAGCAAGATGTATAACTTGTAACTAAACAGGAAATCATAGAGTGGTTGTTTTTATCTACATCTTGGTGAAAATACCTACACTAATGAGATATCAGATCCATTTCTAACCCAACCCACAAGCATGTGTACAAAAAAAACTTTATCCTAGGCTCAAAGAGTATGTGACTTTGCAGGGTTATTTTGAGGAAAGCATTGCAAATCATAAAGTTTGATGCAAATACGGGCTTACTATTACTCCCACTTCAATCTCAAAATTAAATCACAGTGGTTACTGGCATCTAGAGATTGGATTATTTATCCCTTTTATTCCATATTGTCATCATTCATATCCTACAAGGCATGACTCTAAAATTGTGACTGATCACCAACTGGCCAAATGACAAGTATAAGTAAGAAAGGGGGAAACCAAAGTGAAGGAAAAAAGAAGAAAACCAATAGATAGTAGACTAAAAGAGGAATTGGTCACATAGGGAAAGAAATATTTGGAGTAGCTTTCTCCAAATACGTGCAGTTTTTCTGAGTCAGAGGCTAAAAGAACAGCATGACAAATAACTGTAAGAGTGATAAAAAGTCAGAACTACCTAGTTCTGAAAAGGAAAAAAAAAGATAGACAAGTAATAGTAAAGAGAGAAAGGAAATTTAAGAAGGAATCCATGAAAATATATCAAGAGATGCTGAGTTAGGCCTGCAGCAAGAATGACAGATAAGAGAGTACTGCCTCAGCAGACCATAAATTCCTTGAAGTCAGGAAGTCATTTTTCATTTTTTTGTATGGGTCCCCCATCTCCTTTCTTGCCTCCCCTTGCATCAGGCTTAGTATAGTGATTCCCATAGAATAGGTGCTTAATAAATGCTAGTTAAAGTAAATCGATTAGAGGTAGGTAGGTGGCAGAGTGGATAGAGAAATGGCCTTGGAGTCAGGGGGGTCTAAATTGAAATCTGGACTCAAGCACTTACCTACATGTGTGATTCTGGGCAAGTTACTTAACATTTAGTGACTCAAAGATAAATAAAAATTAAATAGATTACTCATGTAAAAATCTGTCACAGACCTACAAATAGCTGACAAGAGGCTGAAAATTTGATGAAATGGGGGCAGTGATCTGGGTATCTGCTAAAGAGATGGAAATGACCTCGTTCAAATAATTTATTCTGCTCTTTGGTGGGTCTAAATTCTCATTCTAAGAGGGGAGGACAATCTAAATACAAATGTGAATTTCATTTTAATCAAAAATTTGGGGCCTCTTATGGCCTACTCTCACAATTCCACTAAATTTTCCTCTAGAAACTAATGGTAAAATTGTTATCTAATCCAATAAGTATCCAATCCTCAACTGAATGCATAGGAAAGAACAGGATACTTCAACCCTGTTTTTCATGTATAAATTTTAGAAGACTTGAGTCTCTTTTACTTAACACATAGTACATAATAGCCACTCAATAAGCATTAGTTAAATGGAAAAATGAATGAACAGCATTCTCTGAACTTGTCCCTGAATTCCTCCACTTGAATTTCCTCTGATGTCTCATCATAGAGTACATTATGGGGAAACTTGGAATGCTAATATCTCTCCATATAAATTTGGCAAGAGGGAAAGGAACTCTCTTCTCTATCTTTCCTACTAAACAATGTGAATGGACCATGGTTCCTGTGTCCTGGAACAGGATTTCAATTAGGGTAGAAGAAGAGCAACATACAAAGATGAAATTTCTAAGGCTGTCAAAGGATGAAGAATTAGGTGCTCTGGGATGAGAACCAGAGAAGGGCACTAAGAACATAAGTTTGAAAGACTTTGGATGTACATCTGAAGCAATACTGTGTGTCTGTCTCCAAGGAGCCAACTAACTGGAACAAACTTAATCCAAGATTGTCAATCAGGTGTTGAATTTTATTGGCCACAGAAATTCACCAAGATTAAAGTGTGGAGGAATCATAAACAAATGCGTGTGTATAGATTATCTCCAAGCATGAATAAACTCCAAGGATGTTCCTTATTGCTTCTAGAATAAAATGAAATTTTATTTTTTATTTATTTTCTAGAATAAAATAAAATTATTGGCCTAATTCATGATCTGGATCCAACCTATATCTTCAAGGCTAACTTCACCTTATTCTCTTCCTAAAACAGAAGTGGACTACTCGCTGTTCCCTGAACTTGGCATTCCATAACTCATTTCCGTTCATTTGTACAATTACCCAAGTCTCAAAGGCACTCCCTTTAAGTCTGCCCAGAATCCATAGCTTTCAAGGCTTAAAAAAAAAAGTCACTCCTTCAAGAACCTAGATCCTTCCCCACTCCCCTATGTTTTGAGTAAGGTTTAAGTTATTTTTACATATGAATGTACAGATTGGATCCTCCCTTCCCACAGAGAAATGAGAACCATGGAAGGATTGGGAGTATTTGTTTTTGTCCTTATTATCGCTTCTCAATGTGCTTTATACATAGTAGGAATTTTACTATTTGTTTGTTTGTTTTTTGAATTAAATTATTTGCTAAATAGAATCACAGATCCTTGAAACAGTGAAGAAGCAATACTTAAGCATAAAACTGTATAATATCATAGTAATTCAGCACCATAAATTACAATGATTTTATGGGAAACTTGGAATGTTAGTACCTCATCTCCCCCATATAAATCTGGCAAGAGGAAAAGGAACTCCCTTCTCTATCTTTCCTACTAAACAATGTGAATGGGCCTGTGTCCTGGAACAGGATTTCAAACAGGGTAGAAGAAGCAACATGCAAAGATGAAATTTCTAAGGTTGTCAAAGGATGAAGAATTGGAGGTTCTGGGGTGAGAACCAGAGATGGGCTCTAAGGAAGGAGTAAAGGAACAGTGGGCACTTGGGATAGTGAAGGAGAGTGGAAGCTGCATGAAATAATTCATTCAAAATTTGGAGGCAAAGAAACTACTTTAAAATTCCAGTTCTTCAACTTATTGGTTTGGGGTAAGCACTTAAACCTCTCTGGGATTGGACTACATGGCCTCTAAGTTTCCTTTCAACTATATGGGCCTATAAATCAAAAGAGGAATGAGTGGGACACTGTGGAAAGATCTATAACAATAAGAGATATGGAAAAAAGAGGAAAATGGGGAATTTCCTAGGAGTAGTAAAGAAGGAAGTAGGGATTCCTTAAGCAGCCACCTGGTCATTTCCAGAAAGAGGACATCTATAAATTGAAGCCAGCCTATACTTCTGAAAATATGAATATAAATTACCTTAGATTTAAGGGATAGTATTTTCACCAAAAGCCCCAATGCTCTCATTTTTCCAAATTGAGTTTAAATACTTTATTTAAAATTTAATTTAAGAAATAATTTTGAGTCTCCAAATGGTACAGCTGTGAGACTTTGATAGTCAGACCAGTAGAGCCAAACTTTGAGAAAAGAAAAAAAATTCATTTTAGCATGAAATGCATTGTTGTTCCCTGTTCTTACTTCTCATTTTAAAGCAGCCATAAAGGGAAAAAAAATCAATGCTATATCTGATATGGTGTTTTTGGAAAAAGGATTTGTCAGATAATAATGACGAAGTTACTTGCCTGTTATCAGATCCAGCATTAATACATTTGTAAACACATAGACCAATTATGATAGTAAAGAATTTCCTATACTTCTTTGGCCTTTAAACTTCAAACTGTTAGTAAATCTTTCACTCCCACTGTGTCTTAAACATAAATAAAACTTAAAATAAGGCAACTGTATGGGAAAACAATTTACTACACTCTAAAAAGACACACACATACACAAGTCATTAATTGATCCAGCATGTTGGCAGTTCTAGAGAACCTTTTTAGATAGAGATAAATAATACAATAGACTTGAGGTTGAATCAGAGGGTGATTTTAAGACTCCAGACATGAGTACAAGCTAAGAAAGTATTCTGCTTTGGTTATTAAAGATTTTTTTTTTAAATCATAAGGGACTAAAGCTCTTTTTAACTACACGATCACTATTACACACCCTCAGATTAAATATTACTGACTTATATTTGATTTATAAAAAGTGCATGAAAGTTTCAATACTTTAATCTTAAAATTTATTGAGAGACCATACAAAGTGGCGCATGTCCTATTCCCAAAATCAGAAATCTAGACTTGAAAGGGACCCCAAAGAGCATCTGGGGCAATAATCCCATTCTATAGATGAGAAGACTGAGGCCATTTGCTTGAGGTCACAATGGCAATTAACATTATTAGCAGCATTTGAAACCAGATCTTCCTGTGCCCAAGACAGCACACTTGCTACCATGTCAAGTTCCAGTGACTGAGAAGTTACCCAAAGTGTCAGTAGGAAGCATGTTCATGCCTGAAGTTACCTGATGGATAAAGTGTCCATATGAAAACAAAACCAAAGTAGTTATAATATTTCTGAAGAAAAAGCAAATCCTAAAGTATCCTTCCCAACTCCTCTACCCCTTGCCAGTAAACAATCTCTTTCAAGAATGAGAGCTTTTTTTTTTTTTTTTTTTTTTAAAGTTTTGTGGGACAACTAATCACTTTAAAGCAAAGACCTTCCCTCCCTCCTCTTCATTCTTCATGCCACAGAATAGTATGTGGGAAGGTATGGGATTTCCCTTAAACTTACTAACCTGTTTCAACCACTTTATTCTTGTAAAACAATTGCTCTCAACTCAACAAACTACAACATATCTCACTAACAAGTGATAGGTTCCCTTTGACAGATATGGGCTCTCGGAATGGAAATCTGCCCTGCAAAAGGGTTTTTCTATGGATCTCTATCTCTCTGTCTCTTTGTCTCTCTCTGTCTCTCTGTTTGTCACTGTCTCTGCCACCTTCCCTCCCCCTTTCAGCTCAGATGGCATTCCCTTTACTAAACCTCACTCTTTCATATTAAAAAGACCTTTTGAAAAAGAATTTCATTTTGATCCCAACGCTTACCATGTGGGGTAGCATCTGACAGTCCTATTCCTACAAGTCTTTGGGGAATTATATGTACACAACAAGGGGGAAGGGAGGAGATAGGGTGTCCTTCTTAGGAATCACTTTATGAGCACACATAACAGGTGCTATTTTGGGCTCCTAGTCCACTAGTCCACTAAAAGGGAATACTTTGTCAAGCCTGATTTGTTGTTCTGTTCCTGCAAATGCAGATATTCTCCATCTGCAAAAACACTTGCAACAGTTAAGAATGCTCCGCTACATAGTATCCCCGGCTTTCTCGAAACAACTAAGAAACACTTGCCCTTCCCAGCTTGCAATTAGCTCGTCACCAAACACAGCTCCCAAGCAAACTAAGCCCTCCATCCTTGGCCTGTGCGAGGCAACGTAACCGAAACTGGGCATAACTTTATCCCTTTCAAACTTTCCCCGCTTGCATCAGCTTGAAGCGATTTACAATCATGTCTGTTATTAGTTTTCCTTCTGGATAACTGAAGGACAGCACTTCAAAAAAAAAAAATACATATTATTTACCACTTACTCAAGCCAGGGAAGAAGAAAAACACTTTACTCTTCCAGGAAGAAATGAAACACAACCTGAAGGAACAAGTTCACCTTGGGTGTGCTGCGGGGAGAAACCCTAACCTCCAGATACCGGCATTACTGGCTCAGGTGAAGCTCTACCTGATGGCGCCCGGTGACAGCTATCCCGGCTATCAGATCCCAGATCAGTTCCACGGCTGGCAATCCCCAGGGAAAACTGTCTCCAGTCTCGGCCCCTCCAAATCCAGCTCTCCTTATCCGTGAAAGTTTCCTCATCCCTTTTCACCCTTTCCTTGCCACTGTTCAGAACACGCTCTTTCCAGATCCAGTCTCTAATCGCTCTGTCTTATCACCCGTACGAAAATGACCTCGGTTTTCAAATTGAAGAAAAGCCGGCATCAACCCCCCTCCCCCCAAAACTTGAAAGGCGCAGAGAAGTCGGTAGCTTTCAGCCCAGGATCTACTTTCCAGATGGAAGCAGGCGCTAGATGTTTCTCGGAGTCTCCATCCCCAGCGCCTCCTTGCCATCCCCACCCCCACCCCTTGCCCGCCCAGCGCGGTGCTCCCGGGCCCCCCCGCTCGCTCACCTGGATGGGACATGGTGGTGGTCTCGTTCGTGTTGGTCCCCACGTTGTAAATGACCACCGCCGAGGCGTTCTGCATGAAAGCGTGCCGGATTTTGTCCTTCTCCGAGCAGTTGCCCTTGGGGATGAGGGCTATCCAGTGCTTGACGTGGGCCGGGACGGCGAACTTGGTGTTGGGGTCGCAGGCCAGGCGCTCCTGGACGGAGCTGGCCATGGCCACCCGGCCGTGGGCATCCAGCTTGGGCGAGTGCTCGCCGTAGCGGCCGCACTCGCTCTTCTCGCTGCGCAGCTCCCCCGAGGCGCCCAGCGCCCCCGCCGCCGGCGACCCCGGCTCGATGTAGGTGATGTTCACGAACGCCGTGTACCATTCCTCCTTCTCAGCCACGGTGAAGTCCAGACACAGCAAATGCACGAAACAAAAGGAAAGCAGCCATGTTGAGAGAGCCAGACTGCGGCACGCTTGGATGAGAGACATTGCCATCTTTCTCCTCCGCCGGGCGCCCCCCCTCCACCCGGTCCCCGCCCCCCCGCGCCCTCCCCCCACCCCCGTCCTTGCAGTTGCCGTCTCCCACCCCCTGCCGGGCTCCGCCGCCGCCGCCGCCGCCGCCGCGGATCTCTCCGGTGTCAGCGCCGGGCTTCTAGGACGCGGCTCCCGGGGCTCCGGGCCGAGCGCTACGTCCTCAGCAGCCGGAGAGAGACTGCTTCATGCTCTGCGCCCAGGGCCCGGCGGGAGGAGAGGAGGCGCCCGGGCGTCGCTGGGGAGTCGGGCTGGCCAGCGGTCCGGCTCCCGCTCTGGCTTGCTTCCCCTCCTCTCGGATGGTGGTGAGGGGAGGAAGCGGCTCCGCGCTCCTCGGGAGTCGCCTGCGCCCCAGCGAGGTGCTGCTGATGCTGCCCGGAGGAGGAGGCTCGGGAGAGGCAGCAGCTGCCGTGCGCGTCCCGCGGCCGCCGCCGCCGCTGCCGGGCTCCTTCCCCTCTTCACCAGGGACATGTACCGGGAGCGCGGGGCTCGCCTGCCAGGGCAGTCTGGGGGACTTTGGGGGGGACGGAACCAGGGAGGAGGAGGAGGAGGAGGCTGTGCGCCTATGTTTGCGCGTGTCTGTGTTTGTGTGTGTGTATATGTGTGTTTGCGCGCGCGCGTGTGAGTGTGTGTGTGTGTGTGTGTGCATAATATGTGCGCCCGAGGAGGAGCTTAATGTGATGTCAAAGCTTAGACTTCAGTTTAGCCAGCTTTCCTCCCTCTCGCTCTCTTTCTCTCTCTCTCTCTCTCTCGACAGCAGCGACACCTGCCGGGTTCATTCAATTCGAAAAACACCAAGCATCTCAGCAACTCTTGAGCCATATATATATAGTCTTAGCTCCCCGGGGCACCAAGAAGTAGCTTGCAAAGAGTTTGAATTCGGACAATAAAGTAAACTGTACCAGTTACACGAACGAACACATTAAAATAATTTAGCAAACTTTATTTTTTAATTTTTAATACCAGCATTTTATTTTCAAAATACCTGCAGATAGTTTTCAGCATTCATCCTTCCAAAACCTTGTGTTCCAAATCTTTCTCCCTCCCTTCCTTCCATCCTCCTCCCCAAGATAGCAAGTAACCTAAGTAAAACACGTGCAATTCTTCTAAACATATTTCCACAAGACATTCAGTGCTCTTGGATAGGCCGAGCGAATATAATTAAGATGACAGTACTCCCTAAAGTAATCTATTTATTTAGTGCTATACCAATCAGACTCCCAAGAAACTATTTTAATGACCTAGAAAAAATAACAACAGAATTCATATGGAACAACAAAAGGTCAAGAATTTCAAGGGAAGTAATGAAAAAAAAATTAAATGAAGGTGGTCTAGCTGTACCTGATCTAGAACTGTATTATAAAGCAACAGTCACCAAAACCATTTGGTATTGGCTAAGAAATAGACTACTTGATCAGTGGCATAGGTTAGGTTCACAGGGCAAGATAGTGAAAAAAAAATTAGCAATCTAGTGTTTGACAAACCCAAAGATCCCAACTTTTGGGATAAGAATCCATTATTTGACAAAAACTTCCGGGAAAACTGGAAATTAGTATGGCAGAAACTAGGCATGGACCCACATTTAACACCACATACTAAGATAAGATCAAAATGGGTCCAAGATTTAGGCATAAAGAACGAGATCATAAATAAATTGGAGGAACAGAGGATAGTCTACCTCTCAGACTTGTGGAGGAGGAAGGAGTTTGTGTCCAAAGGAGAACTAGAGACCATTATTGATCACAAAATAGAAAATTTTGATTACACCAAATGAAAAAGTTTCTGCACAAACAAAACTAATGTAACCAAGATTAGAAGGGAAATAACAAATTGGGAAAACATTTTTACAGTTAAAGGTTCTGATAAAGGCCTCATCTCCAAAATATACAGAGAACTGACTCTAATTTATGAGAAATCAAGCCATTCTCCAATTGATAAATGGTCAAAGTATATGAACAGGCAATTTTCAGATAATGAAATTGAAACTATTTCCACTTATATGAAAGAGTGTTCCAAATCACTATTGATCAGAGAAATGCAAATTAAGACAACTCTGAGATATCACTGCACACCTGTCAGATTGGCTAAGAGGACAGGAACAAATAATGATGAATGTTGGAGGGGCTGTGGGAAAACTGGGACACTGATGCATTGTTGGTGGAGTTGTAAAAGAATCCAACCATTCTGGAGAGCAATCTGGAATTATGCCCAACAAGATATCAAAATGTGCATACCCTTTGACCCAGCCATACTACTACTGGGCTTATACCCCAAGGAACTACTAGAGAAGGGAAAGGGTCCTGTATGTGCCAAAATGTTTGTGGCAGCCCTTTTCATAGTGGCTAGAAGCTGGAAGATGAATGGATGTCCATCATTTGGAGAATGGTTGGGTAAATTGTGGCATATGAATGTTATGGAATATTATTGTTCTGTAAGAAATGACCAGCAGGAGGAATACAGAGAGGCTTGGAGAGACTTACATCAACTGATGCTGAGTGAACGAGCAGATCTAGGGGATCATTATATACTTCAACAGTGATACTGTACGAGGATGTATTCTGATGAAAGTGGATCTCTTCAACATAGAGAAGAGCTAATCCAATTCCAATTGATCAATGATGGATAGAATCAGCTACCCCTAGAAAAGGAACACTGGGAAATGAGTGTAAACTGTGAGCATTGTTTTTTTTTTTTTTTTTTCTTCCCAGATTATTTTTATCTTCCGAATCCAATTCTTCCCTTGCAACAACAACAACAACAAAATTTGGTTCTGCACATATATATTGTACCTAGGACATACTATAAGATATTTAATATGTATGGGAATGCCTGCCATCTAGGGGAGGGGGTGGAGGGAAGGAGGGGAAAAATTCAGAACAGAAGGGAGTACAAGGGATAATGTAAAAAAAAAAAATTACCTATGCATATGTACTGTCAAAAAAAAGTTATAATTATAAAATTGATAAAAACATATTTCCACATTTAGCATGAGCAAACTTTGTTTTTTATTAAGATTTTTATTTTCAAAACATATGCGTAGATAATTTTCAACGTTCATCTTTGCAAAACCTTGTTCCAAATTTTTTCTCCCTCCCTTCCTCCACCCCTACCCCTAGAGGGCAAGTAATTCAATATATATAAAACATGTGTAATTCCTCTATACATATTTCTACAATTATGCTGCACAGGGAAAAATCAGATCAAAAAGGGGGAAAAATGAGAGAGAAAACAAAACACAAGCAAACAACAACAAATTGAAAACTGCTTGAATCACTTCCCTGTTGAAAAGAACCCCGTTCTGTCAGAATTGATCATTGTATAATCTTGTCATTGTTGTATATAATGATCTCCTGGTTTTGCTCACTTTACTCAGTATCAGTTCATGTAAGTCTCTCCAGGCCTCTCTAAAATCATCCTGTTGATTGTTAATAATATTCCATCACATTCATATACCACAACTTATTCAGCCATTCTCCAACTGGTGGATTAGCAAACTTTAAAATGGTATTTGAATAATGTTATTTTTTCTATCTAGTCTAACCTCTCACTTTGCAGATGTGTGTGTGTGTGTGTGTGTGTGTGTGTGTGTGTGTGTGTGTGTGTAGACTGAAGCTTAAATTGGGAAAAGGCCTTTCCCAAGTTCTTGTGAAAGGGACAGAGATAGGAATCTAGCTCATTCCATTATGTGTGCTGCCCTTCCAATCTCCCATTTTAAAATCAGGCCAGTTATGTTTATTTTCTTATGAACAACACCCTAGTCTTTGTGTGTATATGAAAAGGAAAATGAATAAGATGCTTCCTCGTTTTGTTTATTTGATCTTCTTTTTCTCATAGCTTTCAGTGGCAGATTTCCATATCCAGGGGAGGGAAGTTTGTTATTCTTGTTTGGAGGGCATCAGTGCAGTTGAAGTTAGAGATGATAATAAGTTGATTAAGTGACAGTTAACTCACAGTATAGTCATTCCAGAAGTGTGTTCTGTCATTTTGAAAATAGAGGTTTCTGATCATCCCATCACTATTCACCATTTCCTTGGCTTTGAGGAGCTCCTCAGTCTCTCAGAACCAAAAAGCCCCAGTGTCTTATTACTGGGGATGGGAAGGGAAACAAGCATTTTTGTAGTTTCTCCTATGTACCAAGAACTTCTACATAATACTATTTCATGTGATTTTTTATAACAACCCTTCAAGTAGGTGCTCTTAGCCTCATTTTAGTTGGCTCAAACAGAAGTGACTTGTCTGCAGTCACACAGATAGTAAATGTTTGAGGCAGGATTCAAACTTGCTGACTTTTCCACCCAGTGCTCTTCACCATCTTGAGCTGCCCTCCTTCCTTAAATTATCCTGTATCTATTTAGCTATTTTTAAGTAAGTTGAAGCCGCACAGGAGGTCTCTCCCAACCCCTCATACTCTCTCTCTCTCTCTCTCTCCTCTCTCATTCTCTCTCTCTCTCTCTCTCTCTCTCTCTCTCTCTCTCTCTCTCTCTTGCTCTTTCTCTCTCTCTCTCTTCTCTCTCTCTCTCTCTCTCTCTCTCTCTCTCTCTCTCTCTTGCTCTTTCTCTCTCTCTCTCTCTTCTCTCTCTCTCTCTGTCTCTCTCTCTTTCTCTCTCTCTCTGTCTCTCTCTCTCTCTCTTGCTCTTTCTCTCTCTCTCTCTCTCTCTCTCTCTCTCTCTCTCTCTCTCTCCTCTCTTGCTCACTCTCTCCCTCCCCCTCTCTCTGTCTCTCTCTGTCTCTCTCTGTCTCTCTCTGTCTCTCTGTCTCTCTGTCTCCTCTCTCTCTCTCTCTCTCTCTCTCTCTCTCTCTCTCTCTCTCTAACAGCTGGCATTTATTTTTATTTTCTCCTCATACTCCTAAGAAACTTCATTCAGACTCAAAACTAACCACGGAAAACACAGTTTGCAAGGAATTATATAGAATTGTAGGCTATTGAATTGGAAACTCTGTTAAAAGATTATCTTCTTGTTAAACGATGAGCTCCTTGAGAACTATGTTTGGATATCTTTGTCTATCTTTGGATCTCTACTAAACACAGTTCAGAGCAAATCATTTTTGTTGTTTAGTCGTGTCCAGCTCCTCATGACCCCACTTGGGGTTTTCTTGGCAGAGATACTGGCATGTTTTGCCATTTCTTTTTCATTTGACAGATGAGGAAACTGAGGCAAACATGGTTAAGTGACTTGCCCAGGGTCACATAACTAGGAAGTGTCTATGGAAGATTTGAACTCAAGAAGATGAATCTTCTTGACTCTTACCTCAGCCCTCTAACCACTAAGCCACTAGTTTAGTTAAACCACTAGCTGACCCAGGGCTAATAACAGGTGCTTAATAAATGTTGGTTAGCTTTATTAGATTGGCCCAACCTCCTGATATTTTAGACAGGGGGATAGTAAAGTCTAAAATGACACACTAAGTAGTAAGACTGAAATTCAAATCTAAATCCTCTGGTTCTAAATTATGTGCTCTTAGCATGATGCTACACATCTGTCTCTGTTGTATATTGTTGGCCTTGTTTATTGTCCATTTTAGAATATAAACATATTCTGGGCTAATATTAGGATTAATACCTATAAGTGACTACTGCTGGTATCTTGGAGACTTAGGAACATTAAAGATTGAAGAGAGCCATCTTCAACATCTGGCTAGGAGATAGGGGGGATATGCATGCACATAAAACACTTAAGTTTATTCTGCATCATTAATATTTTCTCTGTTACTTTAAACTTTGAAAATCAATAAAACAATAAATCAAGCCCAAAATTTGCAGCATTTGCTAATTTTCAAGGTGTAAAATGCCAGCTGAAAATTTAACAATCATGTCTTAGAGCTGGTTCAAATTGATTTCTGCACAACTCTGGAGAGAAGGCACTGATCCTGCAATCTATGGGGCAAAAAAAGGAAGCAGAGATTGATGTCAGAGCCACTAGAAATCTAAAATATTGCTTCTTCCCTCTTCCCCATTCTAAAATCTCCCTCTTTCTTAAGAATCCAACCAGTAAAGGAACTCACATGTGCAAAAATGATTGTGGCATTGCCCTTTTTCGTAGTGGCAAGAAACTGGAAACTGAGTGGATGCCGATCAGTTGGAGAATAAATTATAGTACATGAATGTTATGAAATATTATTGTTCTATAAGAAACGACCAGCAGGATGATTTCAGAGAGGCCTGGAGAGACTTACATCAACTGATACTAAGTGAGATGAGCAGAACCAGGTGATCATTATACACAGCAACAACAAGATTGTATGATGATTAATTCTGATGGACGTGGCTCTTTTCAACAATAAAATGATTCAGACCAATTCCAATGATCTTGTGGTGAAGAGAGCCATCTACACCCAGAGAGAGAGGGACTGTAGGAACTGAATGTGAATCACAACATAACATTCTCGCTCTTTTTGATGTTGTTCACTTGCATTTTGTTTTCTTACTCACTTTCTTTCCTTTTTGATCTGATTTTTCTTGTGCAACAAGAGAATTGTATAAATGTGTTTACACATTAAAAAAAAAATTCAACACCAAGGACTGGATTAGGAAAAATGTCTGTATGAGATAGAGTGAGTGAAGAGAAAAATGGAAAGGAACAGAGAATAGAAAAAAAATCTAAGATGTCTTCCAAAAGGGTGATGATAAAATCATATACCTTCAACAGTAGAAATATACAAAATTATATGTGCTCTGGGTGAAACAAGAGACTATTAATCATTAGCACACAGTTGACAGGCTGGCTTCATTTCAAACACAAATAAGGTGATTAGTTTCTCCCTCCATTCAAAAATCTATCGAATGGTAAAATATCATGCTTTTCTAGAACATGAAAAGTAACCATGCTTACATGCCCTTTATTCCATTTTTTATTCAGTGATTTCTAAGGGGATATAGGCTCTTCAGTCAGCTGACATTAATCAATGTAAGATATAATTATCTTTGAAAGTCTCTTACCCTATATGTGCTGATTTCAGTTTTCCAAAGGAACACAATGTTCAGACTTAGGTGGTTACTGCTTACATATGACACAATGTTTATAAACAGAGGAAGTATGGATCTGCTTTGAGGCAATGGATAAACTCCCAGCAGAAGGGAAGCTCCCTGAGAGGAGGGGTCTTGGCTGCATTTGTTGTCATTGGACCCCAGTATTAAGCACAATGCTTGATGCATAGTAAGCACTTAATAAATAGGTGTTGAATAAACCAATCTGTTATTTTCTGCTCTCTCCTGGGCTACTATTTCCATAGTTTGCTTTTAAGTATCCACTTTGGGATTTTTAGTGTTTTAAATTGAAAAAGAATTTCTAAATGTCTCTCTGCTTCGAGATCTTTTAACCTTCTGATTGATCATGTACTTGATTGTGTGATGGATCTTTGGCACAATAACTAGCTCTATATGACTTTGGCAAACTTTTTTTACTTACTTTCCTAGAATGGGAACCTTTCGGGAATTTGTCAAGAATATTGCCAAGTAAGCAAATGATTTATAGGGGTTTCACCTATGCATCTTTCTTTTACTAGTGTGGAGGAGGAGCATCTCCCCAAATGGGAGCTCCTGCTTTTGTGATTGCATATTAGGCACAGAAAAGCTTTTCTAAAGTTGTAGGTAAGACTAAAAAGACTTGCACAAGTGTTTATAGGAATTCTAAAAGTGGAGGTTCTTGAATGGGAGTAAGAATCATTTGGAATTATTGGTTAGCTTTTCAAAAACCTTCCCATAACTCTGGAAGGAGCTAAAAGCTTCTTTTGAGGATTCCAGCAAAACTGGACTGCTTATTATTTCGCAAATTTGCTGCTCCTTCTCCCAAATTGATGTCTTTAAAACAAGTGGTTTCCTCCCTCCTAACTCATTCCTGGAATTTACATGATCCTCATCTCTGCCTCTTATAATTCCTAGCAGCTCCCTTTAAACTCATGCTACTTTATGAAGCCTTGCCTGACCACCTCCTATTCAATTTTAGTTTGTATGTATATATACATATATACACATACACATATATCCATTTACAAATTATAAACATACACATATCTGTAAGCATGCTTCATATATATGCATGTTTACAAATAGTAAACAAACATAAATTTGTTTATAAATTATAAGCATACATTGTATATCTGTAAGCAAATATATGTTTCATATATGTGTATGTTTACAAATTGTAAACAAACCCATAAATCTGTTTGCAAATTATAAATACACACATATATCTGTAAGCATATATGTTTTCATATATATGTATGTTTACAACTTGTAAACAAACACATATATCTGTTTATAAATTCTCATTTGTAGTCAATCATTCGGTCAAACAAACATTTGTTAGGTGCCTATTATGGGCCTGGAACTGCACAGAGCATTAGAGATTTAATATGTCTATGAGACATCCATAAGGCAATTGGATAAGTGAGTCTTGAGGTCAGAATGAATATAGATTAGGGTTTGATTAAGTAGATCTTGGAATCATCAATGTTATCAAAAACAATTGAGTCCAGGGGAGTTGATGGGATCACCAAGCAAAATTTCATAGGGTGGGGAAAGAGAAGAAGGCTCAGGAGAAGGCCTTATAGAATGTCCACCATTTAGAAGGTGTGGACCTACATGAAGATCCCCCAAAAGAGACTGAAAAAAAAGTATTCATTCAGAAAGCAGGACAAACAGAAAAGAATGATGTCAGGAAAATCTAGAGAAAGAAGTGTCAAGGAGAAGATAGTGATCAACAGTGTTAAAGGCTGCAGAGAGGTCAAGAAAGGTGAATTTTGATCACAAGCCATTAGATCTGGCAATTAAGAAATCATAGGTAACTTTGGAGAGAGCACTTTAAGTTGAATGATGACATAGAAAACCCACTGCAGAAAGCTAATCAAGTGCAGGAAAAGTAAGTAGAGGCAATTGTAAATAGCCTTCTCTAGGATTTTAGTCAAAAAAAAAATGAGGAGAGCTATATGACAAAAGATAGTTTTGGATGGATGGATCAAGTGTTTTTGTTTGTAAGAATAGGGGAGACATGGGAAAGTTTATAGATAGTAGGAAAACAGTTAGTAGACCAAATCCACATTTTCTGATTCAAGAGACAGGGGAAGGGGAAATATTGAAGATGAGTGAGAGTGTTGTGATGATAAAAGGAATCTTTGGGGGCAAGTGGGATGGAATAGGGTTACTTATACATACAGAGTACACCTTGGCAAGGTGAAATATGTTCTTCTTGTGAGAAAGGAAATAGTCATAGAAGGTGAGGAGAGAAGAGGGAACTCTTGGCGAATGTACTTGATTTTTATTTATTTTTTTATTATATCTTTTTATTTACAAGATATATGCATAGGTAATTTTTCAATATTGACAATTGCAAAACCTTTTGTTCCAATTTTTCCCCTCCTTCCCCCCACCCCCCTCCTGTAGATGGCAGGTTGACCAATACATGTTAAATATGTTAAGTATAAGTTAAATACAATATATGTATACATGTCCAAACAGTTGTTTTGCTGTACAAAAAGAATCTGTCCTTGATTTTTTTTTAATTGTTTTTATTTTACCAGATATTTGCATGGGTAATTTTACAACATTGACAATTGCCAAACCATTTGTTCCAATTTTTCCTCTTCTTCTCCCCCCCCCCCCCCCAGATGGCAGGTTGACCAATACATGTTAAATATTTAGAGTATAAATTAAATACAATATATGTATACATGTCCAAACAGTTATTTTGCTGTACAAAAAGAATCAGATTTGAAACAGTGTACATTTAGCCTGTGAAGGAAATAAAAAATGCAGGCGGACAAAATTAGAGGGATTGGGAATTCTATGTAGTGTTTCATAGTCATCTCCCAGAGTTCTTTCGCTGAGTGTATGTCCTTGATTTTTAAAGTGAAAGATGAGGCAAAGTTCTTAGCCAAAAAGGTAGGGAAAAAAGGCTACAATGCAGGTAAGTTTTCTGAAGAGGAATTTGAACCTAAGTCTTTTTGGCTATCTCTATTATGCCAAAATTATATCTCTGATCTTCCTTTATTTCCTTTGAGGTGTTTATTAAATATAATTTTATTTATTGCTTACATGATGTAATTTAACTTCTGTGGTAGAACAAGTGTTTGTTTGTTTTCCTCCAAGTGAATTCTCTTCAGATTGTTTTAATGCATTTTTTCCCTGCCAAAATTGTTTTTTCCTTGTTGATTTCTTTGTCCTTTCCATTTCCCTTATATAACAGATTAGTGTCTTTTGAGGCTCTTTGATTCTTTTCTCTTCTTGATTCAATTATTTAGAGGTATTAAAAAAAACACAAAAACTTCTATCTTTGTGAAGGAATATAATCTTTATTTATTCATATTCTCTTATTAAAATTTCTTAAATTTTAATTTATTTTATGAAATAAATTTTTGTTGAATTCCTTAGCAAATTGATTTTTTATGGAGCCAAATAAATTAATATTTATTAAGTTGCTGTTGAGTCATTTTTCAATCATTTCTGACTTTAAAATCCTATTTGAAGTTTTCTTGGCAAAGAAACTGGAGTTGTTTTCCATTTCCTTCTTCAGCTTATTTTACAGGTGAGGAAACTGAAGTAAACAGGGTTAAGTGACTTTCCCAGGATCACACAGCTACCAAGAGTCTGAGGCCTGATTTGAACTCAGAAAGTTAGAGTCTTCTTGACTCTAAGTCACCTACTTGCTACTATATATGTAAAGATGAACTTCAGGCAGACTTGTAGTCACTAACTTCTCTATATTCTAGGCAATTCTAGAAGACTAAGTTTGCAAGTATTGGTAAAGGAAGTTACCTCTTTAGGAGTTCCCTTTACCAATGAAACAACAGGTCTATCCCCTGCTATCCTTTATACTACAATAATTTCATCATTCAAATGTTAGAACTAATAGAATAGAAGAATTAATAAGGAGAAATTCTATCCTGGATCTAAGATCATAGAGCCATAGATTTTAAGGATGGAAAAGGCCTTAGAAGCCATTAATCTGATTTATTAATTTTGCAAAGAAGAAAACTGACTCCCAAGAGAATTAAATCATTTACCCAAGATTATAGAGGTACTAAATGGTACAGTTTACAATTGAACTCTTAATCATATGACTCCAAATCAAGTTTTGCTCTTTGTTGACTTCCCAATAGCAGGAAATTTGTTACTTGAGTACAAAGGACAAGGATCTTGTTGGAGAGTGAGGGAGGAGATGACCTCTCTAACTTAGATTTTGTGAAAGAAAAAAAGAAACTCAGATATAGGCTGACATACATTTAGAAAACAAATTCAGAAAACAGAGAAATGGAAGATAAAAGACTACATTTCTAAATGAAAAGTTATTCCAGGAAGGAGGGGGAGTTCTCAGGAATCAGATCCTGTAGATCAAAGGGAAAATAATTCTATTTTGAAGGAAAGAGAACCAAGACGGAAATTCTAAGAATTCACCGGGCAATTTTTAAAAGACTGATATGTATATAAGATGATAGCAAGAACAGTTAATAATGAAAATATTCGTGTAAAAACATGGATCATCCTATGAGATAAGTATCAGGAGGACTGAAGCTTAAAGATGCATTTTAAAGCTATAATATGAGAAAAAAGAATGATTGATTGAAAAAGCAGTTATTAAGCACTTACTATATATAAAGCACTACACTAAGTTCTAGGAATACACAGAGAAAAGCAAGATAATACTTGTCTCAAGGAACTCACATTCTAGTAATAGGAGAAAAAAAATAGAATTCAGTTGCAAGTCAGATGGAGTGTCCCAGTGATCCTTAAGGGACAGCATCAAAGAGAATAGCAATCATGACAAGTGGATATAAATGCAGCTTGGGTAATGACAAAAACACCTATGGGATTAACTTGCTTCCTTTTTGGCCAGAAAAACACAGATAAAAATGACTAGTACAGAAATGAAATCCAACTAAGAAATAGTAAAAGTGTACCCACCTGGCAATGAGTTTCAGTTACTAGACCAAGGTTGAACTACATTCCAGAAAAAGCTGGTGGGATTGCTGAGCCAATGTCAATGATCTTTGAAAGATCAGAAGAAATTTGAGTGCCTTAGTACTGAAGGAGGAAAAATATCCCAATTTTTAGAGATATTTATAAAGTCATTGAGTTTGATTTTTAGTCCTGGTAAAATCCTACAACATAATACTGCACAGAAAGTTAATGAACATCTTAAAAAGAAGTCAGTGATCAGAAATAAATTGCTTAACTACCTAGTTACAACATTAGACATGGGGAATGACACAGGTAAAGTTGGTCAAAATTTTAGCATTGACAAGTTTTTTGTGTTGTTCTTGAAAACAAAATGTCACAATAGATGCTAGATATTGGTATATTTTAGACAGATTTGGAACTACTTAAACGTCTAAGAGTAGTCATTAATTATGCTGCTATGGGTTGGAAGGAGATCTATTGGAATATTTCAGAATCTTTTTCATGGACCTGAGTTGTTTAAAATTTTTATCAGTGATTTCTCTAAAATTATAAATAGCATGTTTATCAAATTTGCAGATAAAACACACATCTGTTGTCCTTCAGTCATGTCTGATTCTTCATGACCTCATACAAGGTTTTCTTGGCAGTGATACTGGAGTGGTTTGCCACTTCCTTTTCCAATGGATTAAGGTAAACAGTGCCTTGCCCAGAGTCTCACAGCTAGTGAGTATTTGAGGTTGGATGTGATTTTAAGCCTTCTTGACTCCAGGTCCAGTTCTGTATCTAATATGACCCCTAGTTGCTTCAATATAAAATTAGGAAGAAGTAAAAAAAAAAAAAATTAGAATATTTGACTCAATCTAACAAGGTTAAATTTAGGAATACTGGTCATTTTATTTGTACAGGGATTTGTAGAGTATACCTTATACCAATTTAGACTGGTATCTTCTCTTACAGAGCTGCCTAGAATCTGGATTCTTAAACTGTGATTTGCGACCCCATGTGAGATTGTGTAACTGCATGTGGGGAATCACAAAATTATGATTTATTATCAGTAAATATTTGAGATATATATATACATACACCTATTTTATATACCTATATACCTAGGGTCATGCAAAAATTTCTCAGGTGAAAAGAAATCACAAGTGGGAAAAATTTGGACAGGATCACATAGCCCATATTATCAGAAGTGGTTCTTAAATCCATGTATTCTTGGCTTGGAGGACATAATTATTCCTACTACCCATACTATCTTAAACATAACATGGATAAATAAAAATATAAAAATGGGAATCAAAGATCAACTTTACAAGTACAAAATGGAGGAGATACAGCTAAATGAGGTACATTTACATGAAGATGGTGTACAAGTTTTTTGTGGATTGAAAAGGTCATTATAAAACTGTTTTGTGATGATATGTCAGGCCAAAAAAAAAGTTAACTAAGCATTGGGTTGCATTGTTTGAGTTCCCAAAATATCCATGCAATAAAAAGATGAGGATTCTATTGTATTATACCTGGAAAACAATATTTGGAATACTGTTCAATTCTAGGCATTACATTTTAAGAAGGGTATGGATAATCTGGAAGCCCCTCCAGTTTCTGAGGTTCTCTGGTTAGATTGGAAGAGGTCCATCACCATAAGTAGTTAACAATTGTTCAGGGGAAAAGAATCGCCAAATTGTTATGCTTTCTATTGTACTAAATAAAGCAGTCTCCAGAAAGTCATCAGTAGATCCAGGGTTCTTAATATATATATACACATATATATGTATGTATATTTTTCCCCTTCATCACCAACCTTATTAGAGATCTGATAGAATATTTTTTTATTTCTTTTTTCTTTTCTTTTCTTTTTTTTTTTTTGCTGAGGCAATTGGAGTTAAGTGACTTGCCCAGGGTCACATAGTCAGGAAGTGTTAAGTGTCTGAGGCCAGATTTGAACTCAGGTCCTCCTGACTTCAGAGCTGGTGCTCTATCCACTACACCAATTAGCTGTCCCTAGTGGAACCTTTCTTAGAATAATGTTTTATGCTTATATTTATAATCAAAGCAAATGCTAAGTTCCAGGCAGAAGTTGGAGAAAATGTAATTTTCCCCCCATACAAGTCTATAGTTGCTTGAAAAATCTATCAATGGGACCCTGGAGGACCTTGGATATCAGTTTAATCTAGAAGAAAGTGACCAGGATGTTGGAGACCAACCAGGAAATTATTACTAATTGAAAACATAGGAAATTATTATTCAGTGGTTCATATTTAGTGATTCATGGGTCCCTTGGAGATTTGCAATGATGGTTCATGGGGTTCATTCTAAAAAAAAATGTAATGGTACTTTGTGTAGTAAATAATTGTAAAATATAGTGATAAATATATTAAATCATCTTGAGGTTTTACAGCATTTATTTGTAGCTTTTATTTACCAGATATATGCATGGGTAATTTTACAGCATTGACAATTGCCAAACCTTTTGTTCCAATTTTTCTCCTCCCCCCCCCCCAGATGGCAGGTCGACCAATACATGTTAAATATGTTAGAGTATAAATTAAATACAATATATGTATACATGTCCAAACAGTTATTTTGCTGTACAAAAAGAATCGGATTTGAAACAGTTTACAATTAGCCTGTGAAGGAAGTAAAACATAGGCAGATAAAAATATAGGGATTAGTAATTCTATGTAGTGATTCATAGTCATCTCTCAGAGTTCTTTTGCTGGGGGTAGCTGGTTCAGTTCATTACTTCACAGCACTTTTTTTTAGTTGAAAGGGATTCCAAGAAAATACAACCATTGGAACACATTTAGTTATATATGTTCATTCAAGTAATAGGAAACAAAATCTTTTGGGGGCTTAAAGGGAAAGTCGAAGGAGGACTAACACTCAGGAGTTAGTATTGAAGTTGATCATTAAAGGATGGGAAGAAGTTAAAAGGTGAAGAGAGGGGAATAAGAGCATTTTAGGTATAGTGAACAGCCATTAATTTTAAAGCATGTATTTGATGAATGAAGGTGGAGGAGAATGGTATTATGTAGGCACTCATATCTCTTTCAGTGAGGTCACATGTGATAAAATTGACTCTCTCAGGTGTGAAGGGCAGACTTGCAGTTAAACATTCTGGCATAGTTTGTAGGACAGCTAGGCAGCCCAGCGAATAGAGGGCAAAGCCTGCAAACAATAAAACTCATCTTCCTGAGTTCAAATCTAGCCTTAGATATTTACTAGCTATGGGATCCTGGGCAAGTCCCTTAACCCTGCTTGCTTCAGTTTCTTCATCTGTAAAATGAGCTGGAGAAGGAAATGGCAAACCACTCCAGTATCTCTGCCAATAAAAGCCTCAGTGGAGTTATGAAGAATCAGACCTTACTGAAATAATTGAACAAAAATGACAACATAGTTTATTACCATTATTCTCCACATATAACCTGGAGAGTTTGGATGACATGGCTAAAATGTTCTGGAAACAGTGAGCATTACTATTTTAAGAATCACAAATTTATCTAACAAAAATAATAATAGCTAATAAATCGTATAGAAATTACATGAAATGTATAATTTTCAAAATTTTTTCACATCAGATTCAATGGGATCTAGAGGAAAGAAAACTGGATTTAGTGTCCGAGAACATGGGTTCAAACGCAGCTTCTTACTACTGGTGTAATCTTGGACATATTACTCAACTCTCCGCACTATCATTGTTTTTATCTATTAAATAAGAAGATTAGTATTCTCTTGTTCTGTGTTATGAACTCAAATGATTACAAGAGGATCATGCTATCCTTTCCCCATATTATAAAGATAGCTAGATGGCACGAGTAGATAGAAAGCCCAGCCTACAGTCTAGAAACCAGAGTTCAAATCTGTCTTTACATAATTCCTAGCTATGTGACTCTCCACTAGTCACTCTAACCTCTGCCTACCTCAATTTCTTGAACTGTAAAATGGGAATGATAATGGTATCTACTTCCTGGGGTTGTTGTGAGAATGGGGAGGGCAGGATTCTGGGAAGATGGCAGAGTAGGAAGATAAATTTCAAGCTCTCCAGATTTTCCCCACAAATTTGCATCTCAGGGTAAAACATGGACTGGTGAAAAATCGAGAAGACAGGTTGGAATAGGGGTCCTCCTGGGACATCCTAGTAGACTCCAATGAAGACCCTGGGCCTGGGATTAATCTATGTGAAGTGCAAATGTTTCCTGTCTAACTCCACCCAAACACCAAATGGAGACCTTTGGGATTAGCTGGGTTTCCCTGGAACCTCCCAGAAACCACAGGAACTTTGACTTTCTGAAAATAAACAAGTTTGGGGTCTGAGTCTGAGATGACTGAGAGAACCTCAGCTAAACAGAAACATGAGGCCCATCTGTGCTGCAGAGTTGTGGCCCTAGGAAAGAAGGAACCATCACACCAGGAGTACAGAAGGAGGGCAGGGATGCTATTGGCTGTGGGCACTTGCAAGAGAAGGAAGCTCTTGGTTTGGAATTCCAGGTCAATGGGGAGACCTGAAGTAAAGCTAGAGGTACCACCCCCTCCCCCGCCCCATGATTTGAGATGTTTATACTAATACTTCACATTAAAAAAAAAATGAATCAGCAAAGAAGAAAGACTCCAGACAAAGAAGCTTCCTATGAAAACAAGGAAGACCAGAATTCATCTTCACAGGAGGACACTGAAGTAAAAAAAAAAAAAAAAAGCCTCTTTTACCCCAAAGAGTAATTAATGGTAAATGACTCGCTACGGAGAATTTCTAAAAGAATTCATAAAAGATTTTAAAAATGAAATAATACTGAGAAAAAAAATCTACGAAAAACAAGATTATGAAAAAAAATTAAATAACTAAAAAAGGAGATATAGAGTCATAAAGATGAAAATAATTCTTTGAAAATTAGAATTGGTGTGAATTGGATAGGCATTTAATTGGTTTCCACAGTTATGAAAATTAAGTTGGAGAAATGAAACTTAAATTAAAAAATTGAAACCCAGGAGGACATCAAAGGATAATCAAGGGTGAAGGTAATTTTTCCCCCAAAGAATATAAGAATGTAAACTCCTTGGGGGCAGGGATTAGCTATGTAATGATGGGGAGATATTCAGGTCCTGTAATTTCTGTAACATATAATTAATGGGGAATCAGGGCAAGGGACTTGTGCTTCAGGAGAGGAAATAAAATGCTGCCTTTGGAATTTCAAAGGTATGTCTACTAACCTAAGTATCCAATCTTGCAAGAATAAAAAATAAATTATGATATGCAAACGAGATACAGAGGAAAAAATGATATAGAAGAAGCATTAGGTAGGAAAGGAGATCTGATAGTTCTGAAAACCTACTCACCACGGGAATGGCTAAAAAGGGAACAATATATGCATACATACAAATATATATTTATATATATATATACATAGAAAGCATGAAGGATATAGCACCCTCCAAAATCTATAAAGAAATAAGTGGGAGGGAGATAGGATAAGGTAGAATATAGAAAAGTGTATAGATTTACAGGAGTAGGATTACTCCTGTGTGTAGATTAATGAAAAAGAGATAAAGAAAGAGGAAAAGGGTAGTATTGGATAAGCAATTGGGGAGGGATACAGAAAGGTATTTAGATGAAAGAGAATGGGATAAAGTATAAAGATCAATGAGAATTGGATGAAGAAAAAGAGAAAGGATAGGGAGAGAAGATAAGGGAGGGATCTGTGGGAGAGGCTAAGTAATAGCAAGACAAGTCAAGGAATAGAGCTAAAGTAGAACAATCATCAGAGGTAGAAAATAAGAGATATACACAAACACAATAACAATGATCTAGAGTAGAATTTATTAGAAAAAAGAAGTAAGGCTAGTAATCATTGATCTCAGAGAAACTTGAGCTTAAAGATTCAATCAAGAGAGAAATCTACAGTAATGTCAGCCATATTAATATTGTTTTAGATACATGTCTATGTATGTATAAATGCACATATATATATATATGTATGTGTGTGGGTATGAATCTACCCATATCTATCTATCTCCATGCTTAACTGTAGCCTGTTTGGGAGGAGTGAAGGGGATGGATAAAAGGGGGGGAGGGAGAATATAATAAGAAGTGCACAGCAAAGAATAATCTACAAGGAAGTAAAGAAAAGATGGGGAATTGTGAATATAATCTCTTCTGTTATTTCATATGCTTTCTCGAAATGGAAAGTTATTGTTATATATTTTGAATCCTTGATGTTCTTCTGGGCACATGACAATGTTTTATTCTCCTTTTTCTGTCTTTTCCTATTTGTTTCTTTCTTATTTTGTATTTGGTTTTAAATAAAGGAGTTTTTAAAGAGGATTAAATGGGATAGTAATTTTAAAAATACACAGTGCCTAGCATATAATAAGCTCTTTATTAATGTTAGGTATTATTATTATTATTATCATTATCTACTTTTGACATATTAGTCAATGAATAAGACCATTTTGGGCCTTTCTTGCTATGTTCTAGTCACTGTGCCAGGCACTGGGGGAAAAACAAAAACAAAAGACAGATCTTTAGGTCTAGCTGAAGGAAATAATATGCTCATTGGCAGGTGACTGCTGAAGCCATTAGCCCAAGAAAATTAATTCTCCCCTTAGTCTCAGCCAGTGTTTCAGCATAACCCCCCCAACTTTGCCCTTTGTGATTCCATAGTCCTATTTCAGAAGGAAGAGAATCAGGTTGAATCTCAGTTGATTTTGTTAGGAGACTTTGGAGGATGAGAAGCAAGTACATTAGAAAAAGGAACTATCCAAGGTAGAAGTAACCATAGTCAGACTTTCCTGCCTTTAATGTGAACTTTTTATTATGACCTTAGGAGTCTTTTTGTGTTCCAAATTTAAGTTTATTCAGACAGCATTTTGTTGTTGTTGAGTTGTTTTAGATATGCATGACTCTTTCTGACACCATTTGGGGTTTGCTTGGCAGTGACACTGAAATAGGTTTGGGATTTCCTTCTCTTCCTCATTTTACAGATGTGGACATGAAGATACAGGTTCATTTAGCTACCAAATGTCTGAGGCCACATTTGAATGCAGCTCCTTCTACTTCAGAGCTGTGCTCTATCTCCTGTAATATAGAATTTTAGAATGGTGGAAAATAGTTGGTTTTTAAATTTTCTAAATTTTAAAAAAAAATAAATGCTAAGCTTTAGAAACACGTTTCCTCCTACACATCTAGATTTAACAGCTTAATAGGAGTTTTAGCTGAGGAAGCTCTTAATGTACAGGATTTGATGCATGTCATATTTTTATGCTTTTTACCTTTCGTCATCTTCTATTCTGCTTTTTTTTTTAAAAACCAGCTTTTTTTTCTACACCATTTCTTTTTAATACTTTCCTGTGTTACCTGTCACGTGTACTAGAAAAAAGAACTTGGAATGCCTGCTTTACTGATATAACCACATCAGAAATCATTTAGATCACTTTCAAATGTGCAGAGAATTTCTCTTTCTTTTCTGATAATGAGCTTAGTGTTTAAAATATCTGTGATTTCATTGGTGAGGGTGCTCCCACCAAATATGCAGATTGAAAACCCAGCCATGCCTCAGTAAATGGTCTTTGTAAAGTAATGTAGGTAAAAAGAATCTCACCTGATGGCCAACCTTATAGTGATTAATCTTTCCCAATTTTGTCAGATCATTACAGAATCTCAAAGTTAGGAGAAACCTCAGAGAACACTGAATCTAATCTTGACTTGAAGAATAATCCTCAATACAATATACCTGAAATGTGATCAAGCAGTTCTTTATTAGAAAACTTGAATTTATGGGAAAATTTCCTCATACTCAATCAGATGGATTTGTATTTTAACAATGTGGCTTCCCTTGCCAATGCTGAAGAACATAACCCAGTCATCCTGCTATCTATCATGTGCTAGTCTTGTCTTATAAGTTTGCCATGGGAGGAAATCTACCCTTGATATTATGAAGGTACAGATTGAGTACATAGCTATTTATTTTCCTCCCCCAAACTCTCCCTTCTAACAAACATCACTATTTTTGTTGATTATACTCCCATTCTTCCAAATTTTTAGGTTCATAACTTTGATGTTATCCTCAGTTCCTTACTGTTCTTCTCCCTCCCCACTCCTAGTCCCACATATGAAGTAGTTATTTTTCATTCTTGCCCCAAGACAAACAAGTATATATATATATATATATATATATATATATTTTTTTTTTTTTTTTTTTTTTTTGACCGAGGCAATTGGGATTCAGTGACTTGCCCAGGGTCACACAGCTAGGAAGTGTAAGTGTCTGAGGTCAGATTTGAACTCAGGTCCTGCCGACTTCAGGGCTGGTGCTCTATCTACTTCAACACCTAGCTGCCCTAAGGCCATCTTCTTTAATCATATATTTCTTTAGTGATATTCTTTTACTACTTTATTTTTTGTTTATTACATGTTGTAACCTATACACACCCACTATGTATTTCTCCTTGATCCTTTGAATGATACTCCATTTTAAAACTTCAGAGACCATAGTATTCCATGCCTAAAGGGAGTCATTTCCAGTTATCCTGATCTATATCTGATCACTAGACTCAGATGGCTCCAGAGGATAGTGAAATTGGTGACTTTGCACAATCTTCCTTCACATAAATCCAATTCACTTCCAAGTTATGGTAGCATCTTCCTGATGTCATGATTCTCTTTGAGAGATAACAGATAACAGATAACAGCAACCATGCTCTAAAGGCCATATAGCACACTGATAGACTTCTTCTATTAACAATATGGGCTTTCATTTGAGAAAGAAGTTTGAGTTCACCAAAAGAACTCTCTACTTTTCCATAAGAAAATTAGCCTTTTCTCTTCTTCCTGTTTAATTTTGGGGTTTACTTTTGCCATTGGCAGTAGCCAATGAGGTTTATCTAAGGCACGTTTATGGCTAAATGAAAATCCAATTTGGGGTTTAACTTTTCCATCTTCACTCAAAAAAAGTCAACAAGAATTTATTAAGTCCTGACTATATGTCAAGTACTGCAGTAAGCACTAGAGATACTAAGATAGAAATTGTCCCTGATCTCAAGGTGTCCACATTGTGCTGGGGAAAAGTTAAGCGCATACAAGATATATGTTGTTGTTGTCTTTCCTTCTCAAAGAGGACCATGATTTCAGGAAGGAGAAGTCATGACTTGCAAGTGAATTGGATTGAAATGAAGGAGGGACTGTGCAAGGTCATCTGCCTCACTTTCTCCTTGGGAGCCATCTGGGTCCAGTAACAAGATATAAATTAAGATGGCTGGAGATAGCTCTCAAAGTAATGGGAGAACTTGGGTTTTTAAAGCTAAGGTCTTTCCCAGTTCTTGAGTTGATTGAGTAAATACTCATTCGGTGATTAAGGCTAAGTAAGAAATGAGGGGGGAAATGACCTTTTTTACCTAGTCAAAAAAAAAAAGTCTACTTGGTGGAGTGGGGGGAAACCTGAAGCTATGGCCAAAACAGAAACAATTGCTATTTACACTCACTCAATGCCAAAGGAGATTTAGGTTGGGACCTACTGTAGGCCAATTAATAAGTGAACTGGATTTAAGGTGTGGTCCAAGGAGTTTAAATAAAGGTAATCTTAGAAGGAAGTTTTTAATGGAGAACATTTTATAGAAGATATGATTTGAGCTGAGACATGAAATGCTAGAGATGCCAGCAAGCTGAAAGGAACAGAAGTTCCTCCAGTGTATTCCAGTGGGGAGGGACTTCAGGCAGGGAGGCCAACCAGCAGGTTTATTGTCTAGGTATGAAGTGATGAGAGCCTATACCTGGGTAGTAGCAATGTCAGAGAAGAGAATGGGACATATGTGAAAAATATTATGAAGGTAGAGTGAACAGAACTTGCAATATATTGGACATGGAAGAGGTGGGGTACATGAGGATAAGAATTTGAGGTTGATATCTAAAGCTTAGGTGACTAGGATTTCTGCTCAAGGTATTGTGGAGCTTCCCCCTGCCTCCTTCCCATTAGGATTGGGAATTGAGTTTAAAAAGAGAGTCCAGGAAAAACCTTGAAGCTCTGATGACCTTTACATACTATTGTGTCATAAACTCCAGGTGCATTATCTCCATCTCTGCTAGGATTATTCCCTTTCTTTTTGAGTATTGCCCCAAGCCTCACTGCCCCCTGCCCTAAATCTTCTTATCCTAACCCCTATCCTGTTAGAATTAAGTTATGATCCTTTCCTAGAATTGTGACTTGTCAGTTCACCCAGTGTCCTTGCCCTGCCCTCTTTATTTGCCTTGTTTTCCCTAAAAAGATTATATACTTGGGTTATGTATTTTTTTTTTTTTTTTTTGCAAACCCCAGTTAGATAAAACCCTATATAAGTTCCCTGCCTCAGTTTATCTATGCAGAATGCTTTGGACAAGAGTCCCATGTGATTGACTAGCTTCAACTCTCCCCATTATAGATTAAAAACCAATCTCTATCTGCCTCAATTTCTCTGGTATTACATTATATGTACTGATGGACAAAGTCTGTACGTTTTTCATCTAATTATTGAACAACAGGCAAACATCCAATATGAATTTTTAAATCAAATTCTTTTGTGAGATTATTAGCATCATCATGATGTAATTATTATCCAAGAGACTCTGTAATGTTCTAAGGCTTGATGAAAATAGCACAATGACCTCCATAAACAGCAGCAGTATATGTAAAAGGTCATCATCTCTAGGGACTTCCTCTTTAACTTGGAATTTGTTCCTGGACCTCTTCCCATGACTCTTGCAAACACCTTTGGCCCAGTATTATTTCCTGCCTTGCCTAATATTTACAGTAAAAGAGGTGCTCAACCAGATTACCTTTGCTTTCATTCCCTGAATAACTCTGATGTGAAAAAGAGAGAAATCTTATTAATTAAGAGCCCTTAAGGCATTATTTTGCTCTTTCAAATTAAAAGCTTTTTTAAAGCAAAAATAAATAAGAGAGAGAGAGATCTTATATGTTTTTGAGTTGTGTGATGTTAAAGATATTGTCTACTGTAATAAATTCCTTGCAAAAATACCATTAAGGTATGCATAAATTATTCTCCTTAAAATTTTATAAAGGTGCAAAAGTGTGCATATAGATTGGTAGTTGTTAATATCCTGAGCCCCCCTTTTTATATTAATTTTTCAGACAGGTAGGACCTATTAGAACTTGTTCTCCTCTAGCATAGCCTTCAACTACCGAGGGTCTGCTTAATGCTATGATGAAGAATTTTGTGGACATGACTAGCCTATAAAATGGGGATTATGGTATTTGCACTGCTTCCTCTCAAGGTAGGTGGATTTAGAGTTTGTATTTAAAGTCTTTGTATGTGTGTAAAATGCCCTACCAATGCAAACCATCTTTAATTTTCATGAAATATAGCTTTTCTGTCGAACACAGTCAATCTTTTGATTGTTTTGATAATTTTTTTTTTTCTTTCCATTTTTCTGCTTCCCGGTATCTTCACTTTTCCCCTACCCAAAGTGCTCCAAAAGAGAGGATGAAATTGCAAAAGGAGAAATTTTGGTTTTATTCATGAATTTGCCAATGCTGATGGTGTGACATTATTCATATCATTCAAGTCCTTCAAGCCCCAGATTCTCATCTATGGAAGATGGATTTTTTCCCCTCATACCCTTTTTTCAATTCCCTTTCATTTGTCTAACATCAGGCGATTGGTAGCCAGAAATGCTAGGCTGTATAATTAGGAAGAACCAAACTCATATCCAATCTCAGAGACTTGATAGCTGTAAGACCCTGGGCAAGTCATTTGGAAAATGAAGATAATAATCACACCCACCTCCTAGGATTATTATGAGGAAAAGTGTTTTGTAAAGCTTAAAGTTCTAGAAAAATGCTGGCTTTTATTAATGCCATTCATTTCTTACTTGCTGTATTGTTTACTTACATGCTGCTTTTCACGTCAATGAATTTGTCTCATGAGTTTTTAGCACTAGCACATGACATCTCTCTAACGCCATATCTTAGAAGGACCGAAATTTTACAGAATACAGTGTAACCTTCCCACTCTTCCCATGGGACTATAGATAGAAATGAAAGGTTATGGGAAATGATATTCAGAGAGTATGCCTAAAGCTAATGAAATTCATTGTCTGCTTTTTGTTCCCCTGTTAACTTCTCAAGTTTCAGAACAATAGCATGCTTTGCTAAAAATACCGTCTTTCTTTGTCATTCCTTTGAATGTTCAAGAGGACTTCTTTTTAAACTTCTTTACAAATGATTTGACATTTAATTCTGTCACCTTTGCCCTTATCATTAACCAAAACACTGCCTATCAACTTCTCAGCTTCTTTCCATTTTCTAAAGGTCAAAAATCTGAGAGAGCTTTGATGAAAAATGGATTTCTGGGACTTTGGCCAAAACCAACAGAATATCTTTTCTGCCCCATTCCCTACCCACGTTCCCTACTTTTTCACGCTGTAGTTCAATGATAATGTAATTCATTATTTTTCATTTGTTACAAATAGCATAACCCAGCCTCTTTCTTTTTCTTGTCAGATCATGGGAACCATAAAAGCAGTCAGTATCATATTATGAGATTGGGGAATTCGCAAGAACATCACTGAGGCATGAGCTAAGGAGCTGAGGTAGGAAAAGATCTATTTCTTTGACATCATCACCTGCAGAATTGTTCATTTCCAACTATTGCTACTCTTCTCTTATAGTATCTCGGCATATTGGTCCAGGAACAAGAAGGAAAGTTAGAAAACTGGCTTCCCATTGGTACTTCAAGACTTTCTAGCTGCCTCCATTGTACAGCAATCTTTTCTTTGAGATTCCTTCCATCTCGATTTATCACCCAATCCAGATTCTGATGACCATTATCTACCAGTTCTTAAATCATTCTTCTTCCTTTCTCAAAGGGTTTGTTTAGTACATTTCAAATCATCTTTCTCTCCATCCCAACTCCTGACCTTACTCTATGGGAACTTCAACATACATCCTGAAATCTCTCAGATACCCTAGCCTATAATTTCCTCAATCATCTCCTCAATTCCCACGGCCCTTTTCTACCACCTCAGTTACATGAAGAAATGGTCACCCCTTTGGTCTTACCATCACTCAAGAGTGTTCCACAAGCAGTCAAGAATCCTGAAATTCTTTTAACACAAACTCTATGATTTCATCTCTCTGAATTCCGATTCTTTTAACCACAGTCATTGCCACAATATGACATCAAATATCTCTTCTCTTCAATTCTCCTTCAGGCTCCATCTTCATTTTTCTCTTTTCCCAGACTCAATCTTTTGGTTAAAATTCCAATTCAATTCTACGCTGTCTTCTTTCAATTTTCTTGTTCCTTTGACCTACTCAAGTCCTGCCAAAGACAGATTCCACTGTCTGCTTCCTCTGCTCCAACTTAATATGTCACTGAATGGAGATACAGAAATTCTCACAACTCTCTGTGTTTACTATGTTATTTTAAAATTTAATTTAATTTATTTTTATTTTTTACTTAATTTTAATTGGTCACTGAGTGTAGCCAGGCAGTCTTTTCTATTTTTCCCTATTTGATCTTCTATCTCATTCTTCATAGCAGCTATTTTAAACCTTTTATTTTCTTCTTCTTCTTCTTTTTTTTTTTTTTTGCTGAGGCAATTCAGGCTAAGTGACTTGTCCAGGGTCACACAGATAGGAAGTGTTAAGTGTCTGAGGTCACATTTGAACTCAGGTCCTCCCAACTTCAGGGTTGGTGCTCTAACCACTACTCCAACTAGTTGCCCCTTCTATTTTCTTCTTAAACCTTCCACATCTTCCCCGTTTCATTGGAGGACCTTGACTTACATTTTACTGAGAAAAAAGGAGGCGATTCAACTTCTCTCCTTTAATCTGTGTCACACCATAGACTGGGGATCTAGAGCCGCAAATAAAAATTCCCAACTTCTAATTTACTTCAGCTATTGATTTTTTCCTTAAGATTGGAAACTCTTTGAAAGCAGGGACTGTGCCTTGTCCACTTTTATACTTATCCTAGCTCTCTAAATGTCTTGCCACCTACTAGGCGATCAATAAATATATAATGGTACTGCAAAATTTTAAATGAATAGATTAAAGGATGATTGCTCTGCTCATTTTTTCAGTCTTGACAATTATAAAACAACCACTTTACTCTATCTGAATCATATTGATTGTGAGAGAGCTAAAATGAATAGATTTTCTGTGCTGTGGTCTAATCTACCTGTCATATAGAAAGAATGCTGGACCAGGACTTCGCTTCCTTGTCTCTCCCGCCTTAATTATTCTTATTCATGTTATCATTGCTGTTCTTTTTGTTCTTTCTTTACCAAGATGCCACTCTCCATGGTGACTAGTTCAGATCTTTTACCACATTAAGGTTTATTATCACAAGCTGCCTGGGAAGTGTGCATGACAAGTATTCTTAGCACCCCCAATTAACAAGGGAAGAAAATATATCCTCCTCAGTTAGGTTGCAAGTTCCCAGAAGAGTTTAGTCATTTTTTATCTTTGTGCATGCATTACCCAGTGCAGTGCCTTGCATGTTGTTACTGTTCAGCCATGTATGACTCTTCATGACCCTATGGACCATAGTATCCACGGGTTTTGTCGGCAAAGATATTGGAGTGGTTTATCAATTCCTTCTCCAATGGATTAAGGCAAACACTTAGATTCAGATCCTCGAATCCATGGATCCCACCTAGCTGCCTCCCTATACAAACAGGCTAAATAACTTATCTGAGCATCATATAGCTAGTAAGTGTCTGAGGTCTTAGTCTCAGATCTTCCTGACTTTGGGTTTAACCTTCTATCCCTGAACAATCGATGGCCCCTATCTTGCATATAAAAGGTGCTTAATTTGAAATTGTTGAATTGATGATCAGTGATGAACAGAACCAGCTACACACAAGAACACTGGGAAATGAGTGTGGACTGCTTGCATTTCTGTTTTTCTTCCCAGGTTATTTTTACCTTTCTAAATCCGATTTTTCTTATGCCACAAGAGAACTGTATAAATATGTATACATATATTGTATTTATGATATACTTTAACATGTTTAACATGTATGGGATGTATGGGACTGTCTGCCATCTAGGGGAAGGAAGGAAGGGAAAAATTGGAACAGAAGTGTTTGCAGGGGTCAATGTTGAAAAATTACTCATGCGTATGTTCTGTCAATTAAAAAAAATAAAAATAAATTGTTGAATTGAATCAAAAAAGGTGGTGACTTGCTTAGAGTTCCAGACTCATAAGAATAAAAGCTTTGTTCTCAAGCAGTTCTTATTATTATGACCTGTATCCTTGCTATTGTAGGTGGGGCTTAAAGGACCAGAGTTGGAAAAAATAACTGTTCTTACTCTTGCATTGTAGTAACTCATGCTAGAGACCCCTTCTTTCCTTATATAAATGACCGGCACACCACTGGAGGATTTCTCTTCTATTTAACTCATTTTATCCTTCCCCACAAAATCTGGGAGCTCTTGTATATGATACCATCTAGAATATTGTCATTAACGTCCTTCCCTTCAGAGAAAACAGTTCTGGAAACTCAAAGAGTTTGGGTCAGAATAAAATAACAGTGCTCAAGAAGGAGACCTCACAAAATGGCAAACTTTGCAATTGAGCAACCTTACATTAAAAGGCTTTCTGATTTCAGTGACCTGGAAAAGACTCTGACTTAAAAAACCAAGTTCTCCCACTGCTTCTAGGTCCATCTCCAGTCGTCCTTATCTATCCCTGACCACTGGACCCAGATGGCTCTGGAGAAGAAAGTGAGTCTGATGACTTCACACAGCTCTCTTTCACTTAAATCCAATTCACTTGCATGTCATGGTCCTCTTCATGAACAAAGGACAAACAACAACAATTTGTAGATTTAGATCTCCTGAGTCAGCCTCTTCATCTCCCATGGGAGAGGTTAGCTAGTTCTAGGTGCTGCCTTTCCAAGTTTGTTAGGATGTAACTCCTATTGCAGTTCTCCAGAGCTCCCAACAAGTGGTCTTCATTGGTTGGTTGGTTGATGGTCTATCAGTGAGACTCATCATTGCTCCTTCATGAGTTCCTCTGCCAAACATAACTTTTCTGTCTTAATCTTCTTTCAACTCTACTCAGCTATTAGCTAGTGGAATCATTTTTTCTAAGAAGAAACTTTTTTGTTGAGAACTTTGTCTGATTCTGCACACAAAAAAATACAATTATTCCATTCACATTATCAGGGTTACTGTGTTTCTGTGATCTGGAAAATCCACATACATTTTTTTTTTTGGCTCTCTTCATACCAGAGAAGAAGACTGATTATTATGGTATTAAAAGATAAAATATGTTGATATTATACAATATTATATTTATATATATGTTACAGTTTTATGTTTCTAAACATTTTCTGTTATCTGTTGACCTTTGCATATCATCTGTAGCTTCTGAAAAACTTCCAAAAAATTCCCATTTAATTTCTTATATCTATCCATGATATATCAAAACTATGATGGGGAAAGTTACAATGTACTTCAAAGTTTTAATACATGGCCTCTTGCTCAGGGCTACTAAACCAGAAATAACCCATGATCTTGGAGAATTTCTGAGGGTCTAGGCACCTACTACTACCGTGTTTCCCCGATAATAAGACACTGTCTTATTATTTTTTTGGGACTAAAAAACACCAGAGGGCTTATTTTCAGGGGAGGGCTTATTTTATCCTCCATCATGCCCCTTTTATCCTCCATCATGCCCATTTTAGCCTCCATCATGCCCCTTTTATCCTCCATCATGCCCATTTTAGCCTCCATCATGCCCCTTTTAGCCTCCATCATGCCCCCTGAGTGCTTATTTTATTCTCCATCGCTTACTGAACTTACCGAGTTTTTAGATGGTCCTGTCTCAGCTCTACTCCGTGGCGCTGCTCTCAGTAGCGCCAGCAAGCAAATCACCAGGGAAGAAGAGGATGACGCGCTCACTGCTGCAGCTCTGATTGGATGCAGCTCGGAGCGCGACGTGCGTTTCACCCGGGAGGGGAGGGCGGCGCTGCTTACTGAAGGTACCGCTACGCAGCATATAGCGCAGGGGATCACCATGATGACCGTTTTCATAGTAAGTTCAATAGGGCTTATTTTCGGGGGAGGGCTTATTTTAGCGGAATATTAAAGAGTATGTGGGTGTCTTATTTTCAGGATAGGTCTTATTATCGGGGAAACACGGTATGACTCATGAATCCCCCACTGCAGCACTACTCCTTCATAGTGATCCAATGTATACAATTAGGTAAAAGCAATGGTTTTTGTTTAAATTGTTGAATAAGAATAGAAACTTTAAAAATATTCCCCCCCAAACAAACCTGGAGTGTACTTTCTCATAAATCTATATGGAGTAGACACAGAGTATAATGGAAAGGAGATAAATATATAAGGAATCTCCAGAGTCAAGGTACCTCAGATTTTCAGTAATATATGTCCTTTCTCTTTATGGAATTCACATGCTGCTCCATCACCGGGCAGAGTCTTAGCTGGGCATCTACTTTGTTGGACTCTCAGGATCTGCTTCACTTCATAGCCCAATTCTCTACTGTCCCATTTCTAAGACAACTTCTCCCTGGAATCCAAAGTTTACTCTTCTTCAACCCTAGGGGTCTTTTCACCTTGAGGGACTCACCCCATTTGTCCCTATGGTTTAATAGTTTCGGTGAGCCTGCATGTTTTTTTTAAAAATAATAATATTTCCCTATCTTTCAAACTTTAAAGATATATGTAGGGAACAATCAGAGAGAGTAATTCAAATGAATCAAGACCATTTCTGATCATTTCTGGGTTAATAGGCATGGAAATTAAAAAATATATCTATTCAAATCTGTCTGAAGCTTGCTTATTATTACTCTAATTCTTTCCTGAACTTTCTTAAATTGAATGTATCTCCTTCTCCTCAAGTACCTCTGATAATAAATGTTAATGCATATACAGGGTGAGAAGAATAAACAAGATCCTATTCCTTTTCTGCTACCTTCTCATATAAGATCAAGGCTCAGACACTCAACAAATCTGTTCCAGCCTGTTCTCACCCAAACTAATTCATTCTTGAAATGTCCTATTATTTTTTCAGGGCTACCAAAGACCATGGACAATTTTGACCAATAATGGTCATGATCCCTTTGTAATACAATCAAGGAACTTGTTCACATATCTTAAGAGAATAAGCAGAATGATCAATATCGTACAGTACTAATATTATACAACATTGCCCTTTCTCTAATTAAATCCTGAAATTCCTAAGCTAGATGGTTAATGAGACCAATTCACTCTACTTAGCAGAAAATAGTTTCTTCTTATGTTAAAACTCAAGCACTCTGCCAGACAAGATGTTTTATTCTGAAGCATATTTCTTGTTTTGTGTTTCTTATATACAGCTGGCTTCCCAAAATTCATCAGGAAGTCAGGAAAACAGTTTGTGCTTCTAACCATTAAGTGAGCTTCCATCACCACTGTCAATTCAGAACACAGTAACTCTAAAATCTGACATTCTCTTTCTCCCTGGAATTTGGCAGTTTCCCATTTGAACACATCCAATGGGTCTTGAAACTTGATAAATTATACCGATTTCTCTCTGTCTTTCAAGCCTTATGGATATACCTAGGGTCAACTGGAGAAGGTTATTCAAATAAATTAGGACTGTTTCTGGCCATTTCTACATTAGTAGGTAAGGAAATCCAAAAAGTGCCCTGGAATTACCTGGTACAGAACAATGGAGGGAAAAAAGAACCACATAAACCGACCTCACCACACTGTGAAAATATGGTATTTAATCTTTGCCTAGTTATTTATAGGCATTCCTGGAATAACCAAAGCTCCTTTTGTAACTATTACACTCACTTGTTGACTCCAGGTAGAGCAAGCTGCAGCAACTAGCATTTGACTTCTCCCAAACTTAAATTCTTAGCTAAAGTCCCAAAGTCTTGTCCCAGACCCAGAGTCTTTCTACAAAAGAATAATCTTATTATTTATAGTTGGGCCATAAGCTGGCATTTCTAACTGCAGTTGCTTCCAGTTCCACATAACCCTGGACTGCAGGTGGCTATGCTTGGCGAAGCAAGACTCCAGTTTGCAAATACCCCGCTGGAGTTTGCTCTTAAAGATTACTGTGAAATCCTGCTGTTGGTCCATTTTTTGCACATACCCAATGCTACCTAGTTGTTTTCCGATGTGCATTGTTTCATGTTGTAAACTGGCCATCTTCCAAGCCTCAGCTCAAGATGATCTCATCCTGCCCTTTCTGGTTCAGTAGAACTTGTATAGGTAGCAGGAACACTTGTCTGAGGTACTTTACAGAGTGTGGCTCTAGAGCATCAGACTCCTTTTTTTTTTTTTTTTTAATTAAAGCATTTTTTCCAAAACATATGTATAGATAACTTTCTTTCTTTTTCTTTTTTTTTTTTTTTACAACTATATAGTTTTTATTTTTTTATTATAGCTTTTTATTTACAATAGATATACATGGGTAATTTTTCAGCATTGACAATTGCCAAACCTTTTGTTCCAACTTTTCCCCTGCTTCCCCCCACCCCTTCCCCTAGATGGCAGGTTGACCAATACATGTTAAGTATGTTAAAGTATAAGTTAAATACAATATATGTATACATGTCCAAACAGTTATTTGAGCATCAGACTCTTAATGAAGGTAGTATGGGATATTGACTTTCTCTTAAGGGCAAAATTAGAAATATTCTTTTTGTTAATCACAGAATCACAAGATTATAGATTTAAAGTGAGAATCAATTAGCCAATCAACAAACACTTAGGAAATTCTTATGTGTTGGGTACTGTTAGGTGTTAGGGCTAGGGTATCATTAGGTAATGAACTTATAAAGCCAAAAGAAATAGTGTAACTCATTCTTTTATTACTTGTCATCCAAACTAATTGATTGGTGGCTAGGACTAAAAATGGCTTAAATAGAGAAACTGAGTAAATTCCCCAAGGTGTCACCATAAATCAAATTTTCCTTTTCCTAGTGCTCTGTCATGAATTTGCTAGGCTAGTCATCAGGGACAGGGCCAAAGCTGGATAAAATTGTAATGAAAATAAAAGCCAAACCATCTTTTATCTCCTTTTTCATTCCTCCATTCTCTCTACCCCCACTAGCCTTGGGTCCTCCATGACAGGCACCTTGAAATTGCCCCAGGGTTATGACTTCACTCACTTCCCCATTGGGAATGTGTTTCTTCTTTACTCTATTTTCATAATGATTTCTATTCTCTAGTGGAAGGAAGGAGGAATATGGAGATGTTATTAATTAATATGTTAATTATTGTTCATCTAATAATAAGCAGTAACAGGCAAGTTTCAAGGAGTGACTCTAAATGGTGGGATGTTTCTGTAGCACCAAGAAAATTACTGAGGGGCTGTGGAGCACTTTCCAAATCACTCATGTTATAACTAAATTTTTATAGGATTTTGGTATTGTTGTCAATATGGACCTTTCGTGGAAAGAGCACTGGCTATGTAAGTCAGGGGACCAGGGTTTGAATCCTATTTAGAATTAAAGATTTATAACTAGAAAGGACCTAGAATAACTCCATCATATTACAGTTGAGGAAATTGGAACTCAGAGAATAGAATAATAGAAAGGGCACTGGTTTTGGAGTCTAGTGGTTTGTATAATCATGGGTAAATCACTCTTATCTGCCTCAGTTTCCTTGTCCACAAATGAATGTATTAGATAGAGAACCTCCTAATTCCTTCCAGTTATAAACTCTACGAATCTATGACTTTCCAAAGATCACAGAGCAATTTAGTTGACTCAATTTTCATTCTCACCCTAGGATAAGAAAAACAGAATTTCAGGACCTCAGTGTTAGAAGGAACATTTTGGGATTTGTCTGTATCCAGACAAGAAGTCCTGCACAATGTACTTGATGAGTGATTATCCAGAACCCCAGTGACAGGGTGACTCCCTATCTCTTGAGGTGAGTCTTTGCCACTCACTGCACTTCTTACCTCTCCAGTTCTCATACATGAACACACATCATCCAAATGAGTTTGTAACTCAAAATCTTAAGGATTATTGCTTGTATAACAGTACTTTTTTCTCATATTTGTTAAGACTAGAATGAGTGAGCCCTCTTATGGAGTCAGAAGGAATGCCTCTTTCACTAAAAATATTCTCTGTAAGTTGTGTGCCATTTGATGAAATAATTTATAATAATGAAGATGGCACTTTTTGTGGAATTTTTTCCTTGTTGCTTTTTAAAAATGTTCATTTTCTAACTACATATGTTGTTTTTTTTTCTTTTTGTGGACATTTTTAATTCATTTTAAACAATTTTAGAAATGAAAAGAAAAAATAACTTTTCCACATTCAGAGCAGAACATGAGAGTATTAAATATAATATAATAAATTTCCATTTCAAGAAAACCAAAGTAATAAATACTACACATTATTTTCAAAGTTTACCAAGCTTTTCTTTGCTTTTTCTTAGGCTTTCTTCTTTTCATTTATCTTTTTTTTCCTCACTCTCCTCTCCTGATTCTTGTTGTAGAGAAAGCTGCAATTAAACATGGATATATATATATATATATATATATATATATATATATATATATATATATATATATATATATATATCTACAATGTGCATACATATCTATAAACATGCACAAACATATACAGATAGATAGATAGATATAGATATAGATATAGATATAAGATATAGAAATGTAAGCTCATCCCATGCTTATTTATATTTTCATTTCTTTCTTTGGAGATATATAACCTTTCTTTGTAAGCCCAAGTATTTCCACCATTGTTTAATTCAACCAGCTCATTATTTCTTATATCACAGTGGTATTCAAACACAATCATATCCTATCTAAGACACTGTCTATTAAAGTCTCTCCCCACTTTTCTGTTTTTCTTCTAATTCTTGGCTTATAATAGTTATATTTTCATGAGAAAATTTTAATTTAAGATAATTGAAGTTATCCATTATAAACTTCAACAATGTTCTCACCTTGTAATATAGTCTAAAGTTTGTAAATGCCTTTAAAAATTTCTGGATTTCATGGAAAAGGAAACTATCTTTCCTTATCTTGGAAATGGAAAATACCCTGGTTCTAGAACTGAGCACTAGGAAATCTGGTTAAGTTACCCAATCCTTTTAATGACCCTAAATTATATATAAGATAAAAAGGCATTCTATTAATACATAAGTGGTGAAAGGGTACGACCCACCATTACTCAAAAGAATTAGATGAGGGGATACTCTAAATCACTAATAATAAGAGAAATGCAAATCAAAACAACCTGATGTTTTACTTCACACTCAACAAATTGGCAAAGATAAAAATGATAGAACAAGTCAATTTAGAGGCTTAGAAAGATTGGCACACTGATATTCTGTGGGTAGAGCTGTGAATGAGTGCAACTATTCTGGAAAAAATCTTTGACAAAAATAGGAAATAGGGAAATATATAATGTGATTTTAAAAAAAGATACACAGAAGTATGAAGAGATCTATATATGCAGAGGTAAGAGTATAGTACGTACAGTGATAATATAAATGGAAAGAATGACCACCACAAAACAATCAGATGAATGAATGTTGTAAATTACAAAGAACAGGCTTAACCCCTAAAAAAGATATGGTAATGAAAGACATTTCCTCCTATTCTTATAGATATAGAGTTTTATAGGTATGAAGCATTTCATGCAATGTCTGATTTTTTTTCAATGAACAAATCAGTTTTGCAGATTTTTCTTTTCTTCCTCGTCTCTGTTTTCTTTCTTTCTTAGTTTCTTTCCTTCCTTTCTTCCTTCCTTCCTCCCTACCTCTCTCCCTCCATCTCTTTCTTTCTTTCTTTCTTTCTTTTTTTCTTTCTTTCTTTCTTTCTTTCTTTCTTTCTTTCTTTCTTTCTTTCTTTCTTTCTTTCTTTCTTTCTTTCTTTCTTTCTTTCTTTCTTTCTTTCTTTCTTTCTTTCTTTCTTTCTTTCTTTCTTTCTTTCTTTCTTTCTTTCTTTCTTTCTTTCTTTCTTTCTTTCTTTCTTTCTTTCTTTCTTTCTTTCTTTCTTTCTTTCTTTCTTTCTTTCTTTCTGAGATGGCTCTCAAGAATGAGATAAGGAAGAATCATAGGAGGAATTTAGATGATGTAAAAACAAAAGACATCAATACCCATAATCTATTTTTAAATAACACTAAACTTTTCTCTAAAATCTTTTAAATACATATATCTTTTAAGTATAAATATCTATTTTTGTGGAGGCAAGGCTATTGGGGTTACGTGACTTGTCAAGGGTCACAGAGCTAGTAAGTACTAAGTATTTGAAGCTGGATCTGAATTCAGGTACTCCTGATATCAGGGCCAGAGCTCTATCAACAATTACATTTAGCTATCCTCAAATACAATTATCTCTTTAATGATGTTCTATCATTATGAACCTTGGAATAGCACAGTCTCCGAATCAATCAATTTGAAAATAATTTAAAGATAGTGGGAAGGTGTGTGTTTAAGGGGAACATGCTTTAACTCATTCCCAAATGAGGGATTGCATGGAAGTTATGAAATAAAAGATGTCATCAGAGAAGTGCTTGGGGGGAAAAGATTAATCTGTCATGTAATAAGAAAGCAAAATTACCAAAGGATAGCCTACGTATTCCATTAATATCCATACAATGTCAAGAAAAGTAGAAGATGGTCTATAACATATTAAGTGCAGCTTAAGGTAGATTTATGGAGGACACTGTAGACTTCATGGCAACTTATGGGGGACAGGATGAGCAGACATGGATGTTTTATAATCTGTTTTGCCATGGGGAATACCACATTGGTGAGATCACACATCCAAGTAATCTTTCCACACAATTGTCTTCAAGTGACAAAGAATTCTTTAAATTCCTGAAGGCAAACAGCAGCAATAACAAGTTTTCTCTTGTAGTAAGTCTTTAAATATTGTAGACTTGTATTTTGGTTGAATGACAATGTTGCTCAAATTGGCCTAAAAGTTTATAATTCTTATTTTAAAGACATATAGAATAAAACATGATATTGAAGGGATTCTAGACTGCTGTCCCCAGCCCTGAGCCCTGCAGGAACAGTTAATCAGGGTCCTCCCTGGAACAATGAGCCGGACATCATATTCTGGAACCACAACAGCAGGTTACCACATAATGGTTACCACAAAACATAGAACAGAAATCAGCCAATGAGAAAGTAGCACCAACAGGATGCAGAACAGGTCATTGGACTTTTACCTTTAATAAATCTTTCTCCTGACATAGCACTTGAGCAGTTCCCCTTCTTTGCTGTCGACACTTGGGTGAGCCTATGCTAGTTATAACATCATTACCATATATTAATTCTCCCCTAAGTAGGTTTTTCCACATGCATTCTGGGTAAGCACATGCACAGTTCCACCAAAATTTTAGGACTTTCCCATGTTAGCAAACTCCTCCTATAGCTTCGAAATTTACATTTCTTGTGATATAATTAGCACCATTTACTATATAAAAATCCTTGTCTTGTTTTGCTGGGCTGTTCACTCTTTCAAGGAGTTTGACTCACTCACTGAGTGTGTATATTAAATTAAAATGTTTTTGCTTTGGTTGGAGACTGTCTGAGCCTGAATTCTTTTAGAGGCGACACCATGATACCTCAACATTATCTACCTCCAAAGTGAGAACTGAGGGACTCCAAGAACAAGGGAACAATATTTTTCTTTCTTTTTATTATTTTTGGATATGGCTAATGTGGGAATTTGTTTTGCAGGATTTATATCTATCTATCTATCTATCTAGATATACACACACATATATATAATATACACTCACATACACATACATAAACACATATATTTATATGTGTGTGTGTATATATATATATATATATATATATACATTTACATATATATACATACACACATTTATAATGGAATCTATCTTGTTTTCTCAATGGAAAGGGGAGTAGGAGGAGAGAGAACTTAAAACTGAAAATATTGTTTAGAATTCTTGAGATAAGAAATCTTCATTTTCTGAAGTGGATATCATGTTGAAATCTAGCATGTATTCTTCTCCAAACTCTTGGTTATAAGCTTGGTGCTGGGAAATGGATAATTAAAATGTGTGCCCTTTTGTAGAAAGGGAACTATGGGTACAAAAATTTGCTTATGCTATCAAAAGCAGCCTTTTAAAAATTAATGTTTGTTTAATTGTTTTTCTTTGTTTCTTTGGTAAAAGGGAATGGTCAATGTTAGTAGACATATTGGGATGGGAATGTTGTGCAAAAACAATAAATAGCAATAAGGATTTTAAAAAAAGAAGTGCTAAATTTTTGGTTGAGGCAAAGAAAATGTGGAATTTAGAATCATAAGAGATAAAGTTGCCATTCTTTCCAACTTATCCATGCTTTCCATGTGGTCTTTTTACTATTCTCTTGCCAGCAATTTGAGGAAAATCCCAGCTGTGGCTAAAGAGGATTGTATTGAGAGATTTTTGTAATGGAAACTCCAAACATACCATGATGATTCTTCACTAGACTTAAGAAACTGCCAAGAAAAAAAATTATTTACAAATTTAGTGCTGTTTGTATATTTTCCCAGAGGAAAATATTTACCAACACTTTGATATTTGTTCCATGACCATGGAATTCCATTCCATTCCAAAAGGACAAAACAGGAGAATTTCTTTGAAATTTGTTTGTGTTCTGAGATAAAATGACTTGAGTAGCTCAACTCTGACATGGTCTCAGCTCTTCCCTCCCAAAAGAAAGTGAGAAAGGGGAGTATAAGCTGATCTTGGTGCCATATAAAAAACAGATGGGCCTGTTCAATGACTCCAATAAATTATATGATGGAAATTAAAAAAAAAAACAAAAAACTAAAAACAAAAACTAAGAAACAGGATAGAGGAAAGGACATTCTGTTATAGTAATGGAAGCATTGTTACAGTTCCTTAATAGTAGATCATATTTGGCATGGATCTTGTTGCAAATGTTGAAATAATACACTCATTCAGCTTGCTATAATCATTTCTTCCCGCTTTGGTACAATGGAAACTAGCCTGTATTTGGAGTCAGATGATATAAGTTCAGATCTCAGCTCTAGCATTTACTAGCTATGTAATTTCAGATAAATTCTTGTACCTCAGTTGGTAAATTGGGGATGTTGAACCTGTACTGTATACTTCATATGGCTGTTGTCAGGATCAAATCAGATAATGAATGTTAAATCATTTGTAAAATGTAAAGTATTAAACAAATGTCAATTATCAATACTATTCTTTTTTCCTATTTTTTTCTTTTTTAATGATAGCTTTTTATTTTCAAAATACATGCAAAAATAGTTTTCAACATTCACTCTTGCAAAACCTTGTGTTCCAAATTTTTCTTCCTTCCTTCCCCTTCCCCTCTCCCCTAGACAGCTGTAATCTGTCATAACTATTCTTATACAATAACATACTAAATAAAAAACACTATAATCTAGTTCCCTTCTACCTTTCTAGTCTTCTTATACTGTGTTCGCTGACATATAATCTTCAATCTAGCAACGATGCTTCCTGGGTTTTCCACCAATGAGGCGCTGGACATTCTCTCTGGTGGTCCCCCATGCCTGGAATGTGCTCTTTTCTTCCTTTAAGTACCAACTAAAATCCTATATCCTATGGGAAGCTTTCCCCAATCCCTCTTAATTCCAGCAATTCTCTCTGCTAATTATTTTCTATTTATCCTGTAAATAGTTGCTTTGTATATATTTATTTGAATATTATCCCCCCAATTAGATTGTAAGCTTCTCAAGGGCAGGGATTTTTGCTTCAGTTTGTATCCTGACACATAGTAGGTGCTTAAAAACTACTTAATGAATTGAATTACTGGAAAAAAATAATATGTTTATATGTATATTCTCAGCCACAGATGTGCTGGTAAGTATTTTAACAGCTGGCTTTTCAAAAAGTAGGTCACATTTTAAATTTTATTTGCACGATTAACATTTTTTCCTTTCTTAAATCTAGACAACCAACAAAACAACATATGAAGCCTTGATTTGTAGCCTTTGTTGATTTCCAAACTATAAATGCTCACACTGAAAATTTAATAATTGGATTTTGGGAGCTAGTTGAACTGGCTTCAGCATATCACTGTTTGTATTTTTTGATGTTACTCATTCTGCAGAGGTTGCTGAAAATGTGCCCTTCTGCTTCTAAGCATTTAGTCACATGCACATTCATACTAATAGAATAATGGGCAGAGAAGGTAATTTCAGAGTGAAAAACACATGAACTCAAGTCCTCCCGATATACCGACTGTATGATTCTGAACAACTTACTTAACCTCTCAATGTCTCAGGTAAGTCTCTAAGACTACATATTGCAGAGCACTGCTGATCTGTATTGACTTATGAAAGGAGTGTCCCCACAAAGAGACTCCAAGGAAAAAGTATTTATGTGTGTATCTATATACATATGTGTATATATCCATGTACATTATATATCATATATTTATATTTTATAATATGTTATGGTCATATTATTATGTTCACTATATAAATATAATTATATGTATAATTATATCTAAATATAATTTTCTCTCCCTGAGGATAAAGATGGCAGTATTTCTTTTCAGGGCTGTTAGGTGGATGGGTACATCAGAAGGAACATGAAGGAGAAGGGAAACATGAAAAAGTTATGGAGGATAGGGTATTTACTGGAGAAGATTGACTTTTAAAATATCATTCTTAGAAAATCTTCTTGGGGGACAGGGAATTAATACAATTTTAGGTTATTTTGATGTCATGGTTTAATTAAGAAATAAGGAAGTGATAGTCTCATTTTACTATACCATGGAGAGTATGTCTAGAAGTCTTGGGTTTACTTCTGGGTATCACACTCTAGGAAGGCCATAGATAAACTGGAAAGAGTTGAGAAGGAGTAGATGGGATGGTGAACGGTCTCCATTTCATGCAGAGAATTGAAGATAACTACTAATCAATACAACAGCCATTCATTAAGCTCTTTCCTATGTGTTAAGCTGTGAGCCTAGCTTACATTTTAGCAAGAGAAATCATAAACATATGCACAATAAATACAAAATGAATATAAGATAGCTAAATATATTATAGCTAGTGAAGTAGGGCATTAATTAACCCTTGGGAGAAGATCATCAAATAAAAGATGGCTTTGTCCTGACAAAGTAAGGTATATTTTAAGGCCGCTCTATGGATAGGGTAGTGGGCCTGGAGTCAGTCAGACTCATTTTCCTGAGTTGAAATCCAGCCTCAAATACTCCTGGACAAATCACTTAACCTTGTTTGCCTCGCTTTCCTTATCTCTCAAATGAGATGGAGAAGGATAAAAGCAAACTCTACTCTTTGTCATAAAAACCTCAAACAGAGCCACAAAGAGTCAAGCATCCTACAATAACAAGAAGAAAGTACATTCTAGGTCTGAAGGATAGCCAATATAAAGTCACAAAGATGGGAGTTTGGGTACCATTTGTGAGGAGCAGAGATAGACTGAGTAATAGAGAGCAAGAAATGGGGTGGGTTATAATGAGGCTGGAAAGATAGATTGAGACAAAGTTGTGAATAATCTAGTATTTGATAAATCTCTATAAACTCCGGCTTCTAGAATAAGAACTCACTATTTGACAAATTGCTGGAAAAACTGGAAAATAAAGTATCAGAAACTCAGTCAGCATAGAGACCTATATCTCACACCCCATACCAAAATAAGGTCAAAATGGGTACATGATTTGGGTATAAAAGATGATACTATAAACAAATTAGGAGAGCAAGGGATAATTTACCTATAAGACCTTTGGAGATGGGAGGTATTTATGACCCAAGAAGAACCAGAGAACATTATGAAAGGCAAAAAAAAAAATGTAATTACATTAAATTGTTTTTGCACAAACAAAACAAACAGAAACAAGATTAAAAAGGAAGTATAAAACTGGGAGAAAAATCTTTACAGCCAGTGTTTCTGACAAAGGTCTCATTTCTAAAATATAAAAAGAACTGTGTCAAATTTATAAGAACACGTCATTCCCCAATTGAATAAATAATTTTCAGATGACAAAATTAAAACTATCTATAGTTATATTGAAAAAAATGCTCTAAATCACTATTGATTAGAGAAAAGCAAATTAAAAAGCCCTCTGAGGTACCTCACACCTTTTAGACTGGATGAGATGACAGGAAAATATAATGATAAATGTTGGGAAGGATGTGGGGAAATTGGGACACTAATGCATTGTTGGTAGAATTGTGAAATAATCCAACCATTCTGGAGAGCTATTTGAAACTATGCTCAAAAGGTGACAAAATTGTGCATTACCCTTTGACCCAGCAGTGCCATTACTGGGTTTGTATCCTAAGGAAATCTTAAAGGGGGAAAAAGGATCCACATGTGCAAAAATTTTTTGTAGCAGCTTTTTCTGTGGTAGCAAAAAAATTGGAAAATGAGTAGATGCCCTTCAACTGGAGAATGGATAATGGAAAATTATTGTCTTATAAAAAATGATGAACAAGCTGATTTTAGAAAGGCCCAGAAAGATTTACATATACTGATGCTAATTGAAACAAGTAGAACCAGGAATGCATTAAATACAATAACAGCAAGAATGTGTGATGATCAGCTATGAAAAACTTGGTTCTTCTCAGTGGTTCAGTGATCCGACGCAATTCCAATAGACTTTGGACAGAAAATGCCATTTGCATCCAGAAAAGGAACTAAGGAGACTGAATGTAAATCAACACATGCTATGTTCATGTCTTTTTTTCTGTTATTTTTTAAAATCTCTCTTATGATTTTTCCCCTTTGCTCTGATTTTCCTCTCCCAACATGATTCATAATGTGTATTAAAAATAAAAATAAATTTACTAGGAGGCTAAGTTGTGAAAGGTTTTAAAAAATTAAACAAAAGTTTATTTTTTTAAACCCTAGAAAAATGGGAGTTAATATTGAAATGGCATAGTCAGAGCAGTGTTTAAGAAAAATGACGTGCAGTGAAGTGGAGGATACATTTATTTGAGAGGGGTGAGACTTGAAATTGAGAAAGCAAATAGAAAACCCTTAGAGTAGATCAGACAAAAGGTGATGAGAACTAGGGTGATGGCTATATAGTAGAGAGAAGGAGTGGATTACAAGAGACATAGAGGTGAAAATGGGAAAATTTGACTACTGATTGTATATGTGCAATGAAGGCAAATGAGGAGCTGATGATAACATCAGGTTTGGGATACTGGAGGAATAATTGTGTCCCTAACAGAAATAGGGAAATTTAATAAAGAGGAAGATTTTGGGATAATATAATGAATTATGTTTTGAATATGGTAAGTCTGAGATTTTGAGTGGTTCAACAACTCCAAGAGTTTCTTAGAAAGGATGTGATAACTGTCACTAAATATTTAAAGGTCGGTCTTGTAGAAGAGGGATTAGATTTATCTGATTTCCCATGGCAGAATAGGGACTGATAAGTGCAAATAAAAAAGAGGGTAATATAAGCTTGATTTAAATAAAAATTTCCTAACAGACAATCTAAAAGAAAGATTGAATATCTTGGGAGGTAGTGAGAAGAGATTCCTAGTAGGGCATGGATTCGATTTCTTAGGTCCTGTCCAACTCTGAGAGGCTGTGATTCTGTGAAAGAATCATTCAGAATATTTTATCATGAATTTTTTCAGGACATCTTAAAAACAAATAACATTACTCATGTTAACCACTGGAGGTCACTATGGTTTCAGAAAAAAACTGAATTTGGCTTTGGAAGGAGAAGGCTGAGACTGTATTAAATATTCCAAATAAAGTGGTTTAATATTGCTACATACTCTTCATTATTATCCTCAATATTTTAGGTATTATGCATATGTAGAGTCCTTTCCCAATGAGTTTACTATTGTCTGAGCACTTTGCCAAGTCTTAATATCTCTTTCATCCATTTGTGGTTATCATCTGCCTTTATGATTGCCAGGTCATTTTATTTGAAACTGTTCAGTCCTTTCATTTTTGTCATCCATTATTCATTCCAATATTCCCGAGAAAATGGTGATTGGATGATCACAGAAGGATGAATTAATGAGAAAATTCATAACCTACTTTGGGGGAAAATAACAGCTTAATAGGGGCCAAAGCAAGCTTGGCCTTATTTTTAAATCTCCGCAGGCAGTATGATTTGTGAGGCATATGAGCCAGCTCTCCTCCCTAGCTCTCAGATTCTTTGGTTTCTCCTTCTCCCAAATTTTTGTTATCAGACCTTTATTCCCTTGGATTAAGATTTAAGCTCATTTTGGGAAATAGATACTCCTGGTAGATGCAACACTTTAAGCCAAAATGAACAATTTATAGTGTAGCAGGAATTATTTATCCTCGTCTTTCCAAACAGGAAGATTAGCTGTCTTGATAAGGGGCTGGAAGAAGAGATGATGGATGTCTGGGAACAGGGTACCAAGAGTGAAGTAGATGATAAGATACCACTGTTTCTCTTCATGTTTTTTCTTAGAATTAATCCTAGTCCAAAGGTAGGCTAGAAAAAGACAAATTTCATCACTTCTTTTTTTAAAATTATTGTTGACTTTTGTTTTTAGAGCATATTAATTTTGAAGTATACTCCATCCAGATTCATTGAGTCTTCTTTTGTAAAATTAACTAGTTTTAAATTTGAATACAAAATAGGAAAACAAAAAAAAATTGTCATGTACAGCAGAGTATAAGAGAGGATTCAAAATATAAAGCAATAAATTTCCATTTCAAAGAAGCCTATATAATAAATAAATACATAAATAAAATAAATAAATAAAAAATTCTGTTCATAACTGTCCATCTTTTCTTTGCTTCCTTGTAGGTTTTCTTTTGTTTTCTTTTTTTTTTTTTCTTCTTCTTCCTGACGTTCCCCAAGAAGGCTACAATTGAGCATGGAGATAAAAAACATACACATATACATACAAATGTATATACAGAGATATACACATATATATATATATATAAATATATACAAACATATACATAGATATTTACATTAATACAAATATATTCAAATGCATCTATGTACTCTGCTAATTTGTCCTCTGTTTCTCTAAAGATGGATAACATCTTCCTTCATAAGTCCAAGTCTTTCCATATTTTTCTAAATTCCACCAGCTCATCATTTCCTACACTACAATAATATTCTAACCTTATACTGTCTAGTTATTTTATTTTTTATTTTTATACATGCAAAGATAATTTTCAACATTCACTCTTGCAAAAGCTTGTGTTCATATTTCCCCCCCTCCATTCTTACCTCTTCCCTTCCCATGACAGCAAGTAATACAATGTAGCTTAAATATGTGCAATTCCTCTAAATATATTTCCACATTTATTATGCTGCACAAGTAAAATCAGATAAAAAAATGAGAGGAAAAAACCAAGAAAACAAATAACAACAAAGGTGAAAATACTATGTTATGATTCACACTCATTTCCCACAGTTGTCTTTCTGAGTGTAGATGGCTCTCTTCATCACAAGTTTACTGGAACTGGTCTGAATCATCTTATTATTGAAGAGGGACAAGTCTTTCAGAATTGATCATCATATAGTATTGTTGTTGAAGTGTATAATGATCTCCTGCCTCATTTCACTCAGCATCCGTTCATGTAAGTCTCTCCAGGCCTTTCTAAAATAATACTGCTGATCATTCCTTACAGAACAATAATATTCCATAACATTCATACCACATGATTTATTCATCCATTCTCCAACTGATGGGCATCCTTGTAGTTTCCAGTTTCTGGCCACCACAAAGAGGGCTGCCACAAACATTCTTACACATACAGGTCTTTTCCCTTATTTAAGATATTTTTGAAATATCAGCCCAGTAGTAACACTTCTGGATCAAATAGTATGCACAGTTTGACAATCCTTTGGGTGTAGTTCCAAATTGCTCTCTAGAATGGTTGGATCAATTTACAATTCCACCAACAATGTATTAGTGTCGCAGTCTTTCCTCTAATATTTATCATTATCTTTTCCTGTCTTCTTAGTCAATCTGAGAGGTGTTTAGTGGTACCTCAGAGTTGTCTTAATTTGTGTTTCTCTGATCAATAGTGATTTAGAGCATTTTTTCATATGACTAGAAATGGTTTTAATTTCTTTATCTGTAAATTGCCTGTTCATATCCTTTGACCATTTATCATTTGGAAAATGGGTTTGTATTTTCATAAATTTGAATCAATTTTCTATATGTTTTAGAAATGAGACTTTTATAAGAATACTTGAATGTAAAAAATCCCCCCCCCTTTTCTGTTTCCCTTCTAATCTTGGCTGCATTGCAGAAACTTTTAAATTTAATATAAACAAAATAATCCATTTTGCATTTTATAATGTTCTCTAGTTCTTCTTTAGCCATAAATTCCTTCCTTCTCCACAGATCTTAGAGATAAACTATCTCTTGTTCTCCTATTTTCTAGTAGTATCACCCTTTATGTTTAAATCACAAACTCATTTCAATCTGACTTTGCTATAGGGTGTTAGGTCGTGCTTGATACCTTGTCTAATTCTTTTAGTCTAAAACAATATTGATATGACTGGCAGATTATATAGTTTCCCTATTTTCTCTTTTGATTAAATATATTTTAGCTTTAACTTTGAGATCACAATTATTATCTTTTTTTACATAAAATTCTACTCCTGCTCTTTATTTTATGTTTGTGTGTATCTCTTATTTCCTATCCTTCTTGACTCCTCTACTTTACTTCTACCCATTATTTTGTCTTGCCATTACTTATTCTATCCCTTCTCCAAGCATTCCTTCCTTATCTTCTCTCACCACATTTCCCCTTGCCCTCTTGTTTCTATCCGAATTTAGATTTTATAGCTTTCCAAATATATATGTATGTATATGTTGTTTCCTCTTTATCCCATTCCCATGAATCTAAACATCCTTTAAACTTCCCTCCATATCCTATTCCCACAATCTTTTTATTTCTTTACAAATTTAGAAGACTTTTATTCTCTTCTTAATGTATGTTATTCTCTCTTTAACCCAGATCTGATGTAAGTAGGGTTCCCTCTAAAAATCCCTCCCTTATCTTTTTCCCTCCTCCCTCTCCCCATACGCTTATTTTTTTCTAAATTTAAAAGATTTTTATATACACATACACACATATATTGTCCCTTCTTTAACCTGTTCTAGATGAGAATAGGGTTCCAGAATTAGCAGCTCTCTTCCCCCATCTAATTGCTCTGTGTCAATTTTTCCTATTACACCTCTGAGGAGTCTTTTATAAAAGTTCACCAAAAACAGTCAATACATCAAGCCTTTCTGATAGCATCTGCAATATTCTGAACCCTTGAACCTCCACTTCTCTAGGAAAAGGAAGGAGGTACATTTTCTCATATCTTTTCTGGAGCCAGTCTAGAATAATTGTAAATACAAATGATTTGGCTTTATTTTAATTTTCTTTTAGTTTCAATTGTTGAAGTTATTGTATCTATTGTTTTCCTGGTTCTGCTTTCTTTATTCTGCACCAGTTAATATGTCTTCCCATGTTTCCCTGCATTCTTTATAGATTTTCTTACAGAACAATAATATTCTGTCAAATTAATATGCCACAAATTGTTTATCAATTTTCTAGCTGATAGGTATCTTTTTTTCCAGTTCTTTGCTACCAGAAAAAAGATTCTTCCATTAATATTTGAGCATATTTCAGATCTTTCTTTTTATCTATGACCTCATAGAGAGATATAACTAGGAGTAGAATTTTTGAATCAAGGAATATATTTTAGTCAAATTTTTTTTGCATTATTACAAATTATTTTTCAGAATTTTTGGCCAATTCAGAGTTCCTTCAACAATAAAGTTGTGTTTCTGTTTTCCCCTAGCTCCTACATCACTGATAATTTTGATCTTTTATGATCTTAATTTGCAGGATATGAGACGAAACTAGAATTTTTAAATATGCATTTCTCTTATTATTAGTGAATTGGAACAATCTTTCATATAGTTATTTTTTAGAATTATTGATAAATTGTATACATGTGTGTATATATATATGTATGTCTACATATTTGTATTTGTTCATGTGTGTGTGTGTATATATATATATACATATATATATATTTTTATATTTTTCAATTTTTAAAAATATCCAAGTTGGGTGATCATACATCTTCATTTGACCTCCTGTCTCTTGTCTGCCCCTTTCTCTGCTCAAATGATTTCCATTGCATTATTCCCACAAAATATATTGATTGCTGAGATTCCAAAGAATCAATGATAAAGCATTCTACCTACTTATTGACTAAGAGGTGTTGGACTCAGGGTGTAGAATGAGATGAAGACTTTTTGGACATGACTGATATGGGAATTTGTTTTGATTATTCACCTTTATTACAAGAGAGGTACTTCTCAAAGGAGAGGAAGTAAGATAATGATAAAATAGATTTTTGCTAATGGAAAAAAATTTAAAATTTTAAATATATTGATTTACTTATAGTTAGCATGGAATTTTATCTACAAAATGTTAATTCAGATCTTTCTCCTTCCTTTCTCTTGCCTTTTAAAGATCCCTATTAAATTTTTACCCCTTGATCATTTTGTCTATAGATGGTCCCTTGTTTTTTTTATTCCTCAATCAAATTTCTTTTTAAAATAACAATAGAAACATGAGAGAATTTACATCATTGCTAGTCTTCCTTACCCTTTGCTTCTTTACCTTCTACTGTTGTGGTATCCTTTCTTCCACACTGACCAGATGTCCTTTGCTCCTTAAAGGCCTTTTTTTTTTTGTCTAGGGAAAACTCTAGGGAGAGTTTCTATTTCTTTCTCTCTAAGGCACAAAATCCCTTCCCCCTTCCCAATTTCTCATTTTTGTCTTCTTCTGCCCTCCCCCCACCAATCCAAGCACCCCGTTTCTATTAGGTGGCTAGCCAGAATCATACTTGTCTGCTATTACAAAGTGATAAGAACTGAGATTAAATTGCTTCCATAGAGTCACCAGGTAAGAGCTCCCATGGCTAGATCCTAAAACAAAAGATTTTTAGGTCATTTATAGCTAGCTATTCCTATATAGTGAGTTGGATATACAGATGGTGTTTTAAATATTTACAATCTCTGATGTTATTTCATGAAGCCTTTATCCTACTATTTATTTTTATCCTGCAGATGTACCTTTAATTACCCTATGGTTTTGTGTCCTTTTGGGAAAGTTTTTAGTTTGGAGAGGTATGTGGAAAACAAATTCTGCCATTTTGCCCCATAACTCTTAGTATTCCTTTATAAAAATTCCTTAGGAAAACAGGAATCAGATCACAGTTCTCAAGCTGCATACCTAGGTAACCATCAACTTTTTAAGACCTTTCATTTCTGTCCATTGTTATTAGGTTACTCATCTCTCCCTCTTTGTGACTCATTTGGCATTTTCTTGGCAGATATACTGGAGTGGTTTGCCATTTCCTTCACTTATTTGAAAGATGAGGAAACTGAGGCAAAAAGGGTTAAATGACTTGCCAAGGGTCACATGGCTAGTAAGTGTCTGAAGGAGGATTTGAATCCAGGTCCTCTTGACTATAAATCCAGTGCTCTATCCACTATGCTACCTACCTGCTCTCATTCCTGTCTAGGAATATCACATTATCCTATCTATTATATCATATTATTTTATTATATTGGGGTTTCCTATTACACTATTAGAGTATGGTAAAATATTATACTAGTATTATTTAGACATTTTGTGGCTCCTTCAATCATAATTCACCATTTGACTCTAATGTCAGTTTATGAGTATCTCTGCTTTGTGAGGTTTGAAAGAAATGCTTATTTTTGTTGGACAGTCAGTGCTATCATCCATTTTGGTGACGGGGCTGACAGTTCCTCTCCTTGTAAAGTGGCAAACATTTTATAAACCTTATCTGTGCCAGCTGAAGAATGTATATACAGCAAAGTTGGGAACACAGCTTTATCATGACATGACCTTGAATTAAAGACCCATCTAGGCTGTATTTATATATATTAAGGAAAGTGGTGATCTGAGGCATCTATAATCTGTTTAGAGTCCTGCCTTTCTAAAGTGCACCTCCCCCACCTAAAGTTTAACTTCACTGATTGGATATTTCAGTAAACCATTACATGGATAATTGATTCTCCATTCTAGACATAGAATTATGAACATAGAAACTTAGATAAAATAGTTCATTCTCTTCAATTCACAATTGGGGAAACTGAGTCCCTGAGAGGTTTTCCTCATCTGTACAGTAAGGAAATTGGATTAAATGTCCTTTCAGATGCCTTTCATATCGAAAATCTATGATTTCAAGTGAATATAGATCTGCTCCCTCCAGTTCCAATGCTCATTCTGCTACTCTAAATTCATTTTGATTTTTTTTTCTTCCTGAGCTATATTTTTTTCCATTAGGGATTTATTGACATAGCAATGGTAATATTATTAATAATAAAAAAAACAAATCCTTTTTCCATCAGGGTAAAATTCCACCCTCCCCACCTCCATAACCTAACTGACTAATGGGAATAAGCTCTGCTTATGGTACTTTTCCAGGGCAAATGAAATGACATTGCTCCCGAACTCCTGGGAACTCTGCCCACTAAAGGAGAATGTTAAGACTTTGCCTTCCCTACTTTGCAGAGTTCATTGGAGCTGACTTTTTAGCTTTCCTTTTGAAGGCATAGTTTGTAACTCCCATTTTCATCGATTCACTAAGGAAAATAGTGACTGAAATTTTGTTTGATCTTCCCAGTGTGTGCTTGTTTCATCAGCCAGTGATTCTTTTTTTATTGTTTTAATTTTCCAGTTAATGTATTCTATTTTTTCCCCAATTACATATAAAGACAGTTTTCAGCATTGACTTAGTATAAGACCTTGAGTTCCAAATGTTTTTCTTCCCTCCTTCTCTCCATTCCTCTCTCCTCAAGATAGCTAGCAATCTGATATGGGTTATACATGTACCATCATATTAAACCTATTTCTACAGGACTCGTGTTGTAAAAGAAGAATCAGAAGAAAAAGGAAAAATAACAAGAAAGAAAAAAACCAAAAAGTGAAACAAATATGCTTTGATCTGGATTCAGAATCTTTATCTGGATAGAGAGAGCATCTTCTATCATGAATCTTTTGGAATTGTCTTAGGCCATTGTATTGCTGAGAAGAGCAAAGTCTATTATAATTAGTAATTTAAATTATAATAAATATAAATTAAATTATAATTAGTAATGTATACATATTATATATATATTATATGGTATATAGTATATAATATTATAATTGATCATTGTACAATGTGTCAGGAAGAGATTTTGAAGCTGATGCTCATAATGAACATCTGCTATCACACAGTTCTGCTCTTCTCCTTATTTAAGAAATATTTTTCCCAATACCTCTTTGGATAGAAAACAAAAGGGATGTGCTAACCCTATTATTTTAGACCAGATCTGTAGAGCTAAAATAAATCAGAAAAATACTTAATTATTCCTTAAATTCGTGGTCACTTAGAAAACAAATCCAGGAAGTTCAAAACAGTTTTGAAAGATAAAGAAAAATGATTCCCTTAAAGATAGAAAAAAAATTCCTAGCTTTATGCTATTTATGTCAATAATATTGTCCTGTAATAATGTCCTGTAATCAAGCAAGAGAAATGTGAAGATATAAAATATGGTTGAACACATATAAGTTATCTGGTAAACATCTCCTGACACTCAGCAAAAATCTAGCCTTTATTTGAGAATTCTTTTCTAGCTTTTAATCAAATTGGCCCAAATTATTTAGATGAACTGTCTAGATTGTCTTAAATTCACCATGTAATTGTTTATCCCTCCATTTGTTTTTTTTTTTGCTTTAGTCTTTAAATATTACTACATGTCAATTCTTTTCTATTTAAAAAGTGAATAATAGATAACCAGACTGCCAATAAAAAGGCAACCTTTCCATAATACCCTGATGCGATTTTGATTGTGAGCCATTTGATCTTGGTATGTGTAGGTTTCCAGCACTGAAATTCCAAGGAGAAAACAAACTCCATCCCCCCAAACCCAAGTTTATATGGAAAGATAATTAAAAATGTGAATTTCAATATTCTATTTGGACTAAATAAAATATAATTCCATATTTATAGACTTCTGTTTAGTCACATTTTTTATCGTGTCCAACTTTTTGAGACTCCATTTATGGTTTTCTTAGCAAAGATATTAGAATGGTTTATCATTTTTCTCTCCAGCTTGTTTTACAGATGAGGAAATGGCAGTAAGCAGGGTTAAGTGACTTTCTCAAAGTTACACAGCTGGTAAGTTTCTAAGGGAGGATTTGAACTCAACTCTTCCTGACTCCAGGTCTGTCACCCATCACTTTGCCATTTATCTTTGCCAAATTAATGAATTGCTAATATTCATTTATTTATTTAACAACTCTTAATTAAGTACCTAATATATTCAAGAACATGGGAGAAGGGAGTCTAAAGACATGATTTAAAGTGTCCTCTGGGAAAGAACACTATTTACATACATTGATGTTCAAAGGGGTTCCCAAATATTAGGGTTCCAGACTTGTATTTTGTGGTGTCTCAAGATTCAGACCCATCTCCAAATCAAGGGGCAAAATTTGTTGTAATACTTGTATATGGAATAAATTTCACAAGGGAACTAGCAATTGAGTAGGGAACAAACAGATTGTTTTAAAGGGAAAAGTGAGGAAAACCAGATATTTCATGTAACCAATATGCTAATAAAATATTGAGGTTTACAGGTGGAGTTGAGGGATGATCAGGTTCTTAAAGAAACATACATTTTTGGCACTTTGTGTGTGGGCATGCTTTGCATAATTCCCTGGGTGGAATCCGTGAGTGAAGGTAGGGTGGGGAAGGAGTTTCAGAAGTTATGATTTTAGGTCTGAAATGTCACTAGGTCAAGTAGCAGATATCCAATTTTAGCGACCGCCTGCATTAACTCTAGACACCCTATTATGACTGTTCCTTAGTTCTAAGCATCCCATTACTGCTGGCCAACAGGCTCTTATCTGACAGCCAACAATCTTTTGGACTCAGCATCCCAGCAGTACAAAGGGACCATTACTACATCCTTCCTAAGGGCTGCTCTACAGAAACTTATTTCTCTTCATTCTCAGAGAGGACCATAACCTCAGGGAGAAGAAGCCATGACACGCAAGTGAATTGAATTTGAATGAGGGAGGGCTGGGCAACTTCACCTGCCTCAGTTTCCCCTGCAAAGCCATCTGGGTCCAGTGGCCAGACATGGGTCAGGATGCAGTGGGAGAACTTTGCCTTTTTAAGCTAAGATCTTTAAAGGTCAGGTCTCAGTTTGAGGCTGCAGCCATTTAATGATTAAGGCAATAATGACCTCTTTCACCTAGTCAAAAAAAATCTAAATAAATAAATCCACATCCCATTAATAAATAAACACAAAGTAAATCTGAAGAAACTTGGTGAGGCAGAAAGTAGTAACTTGTGGGATCAGGAAAAGCCTTATATAGAAGGAAGATAGTCTCTGATTTGAGCTTTGAATAGAACTAGGGACTCTAAAGGGTAGAATTCTGTGAAAAGAGTATTTTAGGATTGGGACCACTTATGCAAAGATGTGGAGGGGGAGATAGTTTTTAAAAAGTCATAAATTTAGTGTTGAAAGGGACATTAAAGTCTTCTTAGTTGAATTTCTTTGTTTTGCAGAAAGAGAAACAGATTTGGAGAGCTAAAGGCACTGGTCTGAGGCCTTCACATAAGCATGATCAAGTCAAGATTGGACTTTCAATCTAATGCTTTTTCAATTGTTCTAGACTGGCTCTCCAATATAAACTGTGTAAAGAGGACTTAATATGAAATAAGTCTAGAAAGGTAGGCTAGAGTCAGATTGTAAAGGTTTTAAATGTTCATATTTTATCCTGGTGTTCTTGAGCAGGGCAGTAGCATAGTATGATCAGTGAATTATTAGAAGAAGAGAGAAAATAAAGGTAAGGTACCCAATTAAAAAGGTGGTGACTAATATTATTATTATTATTATTTTTGCTAAAGCATTTAGGGTTATTTGCCTAGGGTCACACAGCTAGGAAGTGTTAAGTGTCTGAGATCTCATTTGAATTCAGGTCCTTCTGACTTCAGGGCTCTATCCATTGTACTACCCGGCAGCTCCCCTATAACTAATATTACTAATAATTACTAATATTTATGCAAACACAAATTAATGAGATACTTAGTCAGATTTAAGACAAATGGCTCTTTTTCACATTTCACCAAGTTAAATAACATTTTCCTTATTCTAAATATTTTCAGTAATTATATAACAGATCACATATAACACATTGACAAATATCCATTGGGCCAAAAATCACAGCTTTATCTGGCCTATCTGGAGGAGCTTTCTCACAAAATGACATTTATTCCATGTCTCAAGGCACCTGTGTGTTTTTTTTTATTTTTTTATTTTTTGTGTTATGAATCACAATCTAAAGCTCAGATGGCTGAGGGTAGGCAGTTAGATTACTAGAGCTGTCAAAATCCATTTTTATAACCCAGATTGAAAATATAATAAAAAATAGCTTCTTTAATTTATATTTGATATTCCTTCTGGGGGTGGTAGAGCTTAGATTTCTTGCATTTGTCTTTTGCTTAGCAAAGAAAATCTATATAGCATTTATTATATGTCTCTGTGTGTCTGTGGGTGCACAGGCGTGGGATGTCATCAAAATAATAAAAAAAACTGATTAATGTTTCAGCTAAAATAAAAAATTTAATTTCAAATTTATAATTATGCATCCATTAAAGTAGAGCTCTGGGGTACAATCCTATGCTTGGATGTCACGGTAGAGCCAATAGGCAATTTTGTCTTGGTAATTGCCTAGGGTAACATTTCTCAGACTGAATTCTAAGGAATCCTCATATTGGAAAAAACTGACCAATAGTTCTGACCCCTTAAGGAAAAATTAACAAACACACCCAACAAACCCATCCACTTTGCTGTTTATGGTACTGGAACAGAAAGGTACACAAAGGACACGGGATGAAGTTGATCCACATTCTTCTAATATCATAAAAACCCAATTTTGGCAAGGATTTAGAGTGCCAACAATTAATTTAATGTTTGTACATAATTTAAAAATGGTGTAATTCTCAGCAGAAAGTAAGAGATGCAGGACAGGAGGCCATTTTGCATTGTAGCTACTTCAGCATTGATGTCAAATTTTATTTTTTATTTTTATTATTTTCATTTATTTATTATTTTATCTATCCATTTATTTATTATTCATTCATTCATTCGTTTGTTTGTTTGTTTATTATTTATCACAAGCTCGTTTTTGGAGAACAGAATCAGTTTGTCACCAGAATGTTTTGACACTTGTTTTTTAACTTGGAAGAACTTACAAGAGCTTTAGTATTACTAGCCTAGCCTTTGAAAATATCTCCCCTGTAAGATAAAGTGCTTAGCAAACCTTCCGGTGTTACAGAAATGCTAGCAATTACTCTTTGTCATTATAAAGCATCAGTGGAGGATTTTCATGGGGATGCTGATGCAGTCCAGGGGACATTGGGAAAGGTCTGGAGGTGGAATTTTTGTTGTACCTCAAAGGAGATCAAGGAAAATGAGAGGCAGAGATGAGGAGGTAAACTACCTCAGACATGACAATCAGGAATGAAGCCATTCATGATTCATGCTCTCTCTACTTTTACCTACCAGGGGCAATCTGGGACCTTTATCCTTTGGCATCATATGCAAGCAACCTAACAGATGCCATGGTTTTCCTGGATGGCAGTCAGGGTAATAATTCACTCTTATCCTCTTCCCCAGGCATTCTCTTCCCTGCTTACAACTAAGTCTGGCTGAGAATATCCTAACAGTTGCCTCATGACATTTAAAAGAACATGTAGCTGGGAGAAGGTGAATTGATAAGTTTATTTATAGGTGTGACTATTCACCTCAGATAGACCTAGGCAGTGATGATGTGATTTACTAAGTCTCCTTCATTGCTATTTCACTCTAATTCATCCTAAATAATCCTCAGGCCATATCTCCAGCGAAGATTTCTGGATCTTATTGTGTACACTCTAAAGGTTGCCAGAGAAGATCAATGTTGGTTTGAATGAAGTCTGGATAGTTCTTGTATTCTTTGGGGTAATGTGACTTTAAAGCTTTTCTAAAGTCCATTGAAAGCCAATGTAAAGAATATCACATGCTTTATTCTGGGTCCTGGAATTTCAGCCTCTCAGAAGAAAAAGGACTTCAAGGACATGGTATATTATTTTTGACACTCTCTTTTGGTCTGTTTTCTCTGAAATGACAGAAGAAAATTAATAGGACCAGAAGAAATTAAGATGCTTTATCATCCTATAATCCTTCATCTCATTTAATTGATGCCCTGGAGATACCAGGAGGCCTTAGATCATGAGTCCTACTGAGCAGGGAATTTATTTTTTTTTTATTTTTGACTTTTATATTTTATCTGTTTTAAAGAATGGCACGCTCCTATGGAGCTATATAAATAATGAAAAAGAATAACAGGCAATGGTGATTATTGTTCACTGGGACATTGGTAACTTCAGACTTTTCAAATAAAGTGTGGGGAAAAAAAAGAAAGGAGAGAGGGAGGGAGGGAGGAAGCATTTCTTAAGCATCTACCATGTTTTGTGCCAGGTTTTGTGCTAAACACTTTGCAAATATTTTGTCATTTGACTTCAGTTTTTTTTGTTATTTTTCAGTCATGTCCAACTCTTCATAACCCCATTTTGCTTTATTCTGGGTCCTGGAAAATCCCCATTGGGAGATTACTTGGCAAAGATACTGGAGTGGTTTGCCATTTCATTCTCCAGTTCATTTGACAGATGAGCAAACTGACCTAGCGAGTAAATGTCTGAGGTTTAATTTGAACTCAGGAAGATGATCTTCCCTACTCTTATTTAGTAGAGCAGGCCGTTTGGTATGGTAGAGTGCTAGATTTAAATTTAAGGATGTGAGTTCAAATATTAACTGCCATTTACTACTGGTATGACCTTAAACAAAGCTTTTCCACCTCATTTTTTTTTAATCTCTAAACGAGGGTGGTGATGGATTAGATTATTTCTAAGGTTCTTTCAAAGTCTAAACTCTGATCCCAGAGACAGCATGATGTGTTAGAAAGGATATCATGGCTTTAGATTGAGGTTCATGTTTTGAATTCCGGCTCTCCAGATTACAAGCGTTTGACCTTAGGTCAGTCATTTTATTTCTCCAATTCTCATTTTCTTTATCTGTAAATTAAGGATATTTGACAGGATGAACTCTAACACATTCTTCTCCATTCCTATGATCTGTGAAGGTTTGTTCAAGCTGATTATTCTTTGTTTTTCCAAGGCCCCACTGAGGTCCATTGGGGAAGGAAGGATGGGGAGTTATTTCAAAATCTGTGAGTTCATCAATAAGTAAGCAAACATACCTTCTGCAGACTAAATAAATAATAGCTCTAACATTTTTTCCAAATAGATGATTTCAATTGTGTAGGGAATGCCTAGTGGGGGAACTCCCTTTATGAATGCAAGTTTGCAACTCATTTGCAGTTTTATACCTCTAAGAATTAGTTATCTGTGGCACTGAGAGCTTGTGATTTGTCCAGGGTCAGACAACCTGTATGTCAGAGGTAAGATTTAAGTCCAAGTCTGTCCTGATAACTGAGGTTATCAACTATGCCATGCTCTCTCTCCATATACCTAGATGGATTCTATTGTAATAAATAATATACTGAGTCATTAAAAGCATTACTGAATTCACAGTAGATTTTTATCATCAAGGATTTTGTTTTAGGCAGCTAGGTGGTCAGGGGATGGAGTGCCATACTTGAGTCAGGAAGACTCTTTTTCCTGAGTTCAAATCTGACCTTAGACATTGATTAGCTGTGTGATTCTGGGCAAGTCATTTCACTCTGTCCTAATTTCTTCATCTGTAAAATGAGCTGGAGAAGGGAATGGCAAAACATTTCAGGATTCTGCTAGAAAATCCCAAAGGAGATCGTGAAAAATTGAATATTACAAAAAATACCTAAACAACAAATTTTGTTTCAATTAACAAATATTAAAAGTACTGCTTTTATCTTGTGTGTTCATAATTATAAAGATTGAGAGGCCTCGTACTAACAAATGGGCCTTTGGTCTCTCATCATTGTATAAAAGGGGGTAATTATGTCTCAGTTTTCTGGAATTATACAAGAGATTCATTTGCTTGAATTGAGGCGTTAAAATATGGTGATTTAAGCAACTGATCTTGTGAAGTCCTAGAAGTGACACAATCAAAGTGACAGAGTCAGCATCATGCAATTGGAGAGAATTGAAGGATGTGGGTTCAAATCCATGCATTTCTCCGTACAGCCTGTATGAGTGTGGTCAAGTCATTTGATTTCTCTGGCACACAAGTCTCCTCTACTATAAAAGAAGGAAATTGGATTAGCTCTTAAAAGCTCCCTCCAGATCTAAATCTATGATCTTAAGTTCATCAAGATAATGATTCTCAAGATTTATTATAATTATTAAAATGTGCATGGAGAGTGCTTAGTCCAGTGACTGGCATGTTGTATATACTTAATAAATATTTTATTTCCTTCCCTTCTCTGTTTCCTTCCCTGATTTCCATTGAGAGCTGAGTGAGAGTCATCAGTGGAAGAGTTTTATGAGAGAAAAAACAAGTATCTGTCATCATTTCTTACTTACTCTAGAAGAATGCAATTGTGGGGAAACAAAAGGAGTAGGAAGAATCTAGATAGACTTGAATTGAGCCTGGATGACAGTTATTTCCATCCACAGAAATAAGGAATTTGGTGAAGGAAACAACTTGAAGACAGGTTTCATTTTTGCTTAATTAGTCTTGAAATGGTGGTGAAAAACCCAAATGTAAACATTCCATAGGCAATCTGGGACTGGATCTGGAGAGAGACTTTGGGGTTAGAGGTACTCAAATATTCAGAGATTGATGAGTTCATTGATGTTACTGTTTCTTTCAATGATGCAGATCAAAGCCCTTTTATACCTATCCATTCTGCATAATTCTTGTCCAGACCACCCACCCAAAATGTTGGGTGTCTTCCTTGCTAATTCTTGAGAGAAGATATCAGTAAGATATATTGACTGCCCATTTTTATTTTCCACTATAATCATGTGACAAGCTGGTTCTTTGTAACCCTTCTTCTGTTATTTATGTGTTACACCCAGGTTTTATCTACCGAGTGCCTTTCTTCTGCTTCTAAAGGGATATTAATTTTTTACATTCTTTGAAGACTGGGCATTGCATGTGTCAGAGCCATAGAATAACACTAGTAGAATATTGATATGAGAAAGATGGACCTTCAAGAATTTCAAAGGAATTAATAAAAAAAAATACAAATGAAGGTGATTTAGCTGTACCAGACCTAAAACTAAAGCAGCAGTCACCAAAGCCATTTGGTACTGGCTAAGAAATAATCTATCAGTGGAATGAATTAGGTTCACAGGACAAGAGAGCAAAATAGTCAGACTACTTATTAGTGTAATCTAGTGTTTGACAAACCCAAAGACCCTAGCTTTTGGGATAAGAACTCACTATCTGACAAAAACTGCTGGGAAAATTGGAAATTAGTATGGCAGAAACTAGGTATTGACCGACACCTAACACCATATACCAAGATAAAGTCGAAATGGGTTCATGATTTAGACATAAAGAGTGATCTTATAAACGAATTAGAAGAACATAAGCTAGTTTACCTCTCAGACCTGTGAAGAAGGAAGAAATTTGTGGCCAAAGAAGAACTGGAGTACATTATTGAATACAAAATGGACAATTCTGATTATATTAAGTTAGAGTTTTTGTACAAGTAAAACTAATGCAGACAAGATTAGAAGGGAAGCAATAAACTGGGAATTTTTTTTTTTACATTCAAGCATTTTGATTAAGGCTTCATTTCTAAAATATATAGAGAATTGATTCAAAATTTATAAGATTCTCCAATTAATCAAAGTCAAGAGATATGAACAGACAATTTTCAGATGAAGAATTAAAACCATTTCTAGTCATATAAAAAGATGGTCTAAATCACTTTTGATTAGAGAAATGCAAATTTTTAAAATTAATTTTATAATTATACAATTTTTGACAGCATATATGCATGAGTAATTTTTTTATAACATTATCCCTTGTATTCATTTTTCCAAATTATCCCCTCCCTCCCTCTACTCCCTCCCCCCGATGACAGGCAATCCCATACATTTTACATGTGTTACAGTATAACCTAGATACAATATATGTGTGTAAATCCAATTGAGAAATGCAAATTAAGACAACTCTGAAATAGCACTACACACCTCTCAGACTGGTTAAAATGACAGGAAAATATGATGAATGTTGCAGGGGATGTGGGAAAACTGGGACACTGATACATTATTGGTGGAATTGTGAACTGATTCAATCATTCTGGAAAGCAATGTGGAACTATACTCAAAAAGTTATCAGACTGTGCATACCCTTTGATCCAGCAGTGTTACTTATATCCCAAAGAGATCTTAAAGAAAGGAAAGGGACCCACATGTGCAAAAATGTTTGTGGTAGCCCTTTTTGTAGTGGCTAGAAACTGGAACTTGAATAAATGCTCATCTGTGGGAGAATGGCTGAATAAGTTATGGTACATGGATGTTATTGTATATATTAGAATGATCAGCAGGATGATTTCAGAGAGAACTGGAGAGACTTCCATGAACTGATGCTGAGTGAAATGAGCAGAACCAGGAGATTGTTGTACATGACAACATCAATATTATAGGATGATCAATTATGATGCACATGTCTCTCTTCCACAATAAGATGATTCAGACTAGCTCCAATGCTCTTGTGATGATGAGAGCCACCTACACCCTGAGAGAGACTGTGGGAACTGAGTGTGGATCATAGCATTCTCACTTTTTGTTGTTGTTTGATTGCATTTTGTTTTCTTTCTCATTTTTCCCCTTTTTGATCTGATTTTTCTTTGTTGAAGAGAGCCAATGTGTATATTCCCAAAGAATTGAATGCTGTGTGAATTATTCCATCACATTTTAGTTTCTTGTGAATCTATATTGTCATTTCAGAGATATTTTTTCCTTCTTTCCAATTTCATTTTCCTCCAGCCTCTGCTCCCAACATTTTTGCTTTTCCTGAGAGTTATTCTGCCAGTTGATGCACCAAGGGAGTTCAAGACTAGAAAGAATGGTACTGCAAACCTTTTGGTAAAGTGAAAAATCTTTTCATAATCCAACTAATCATGGAGTCATAGGGTTTTAGCTCTCTAATTATCTGTTTTGATGGGAAGATCTTTTCTCAGCTGTTGGAACCACCTTATTTATGGGGTTTTCATTGCTGCTGACAAGCAATATACCCTTCACAGATGTTCAAATTCTCCTGGCAGGACAGGCTATATTTCTTGAAAATATTCCTTCTCACATTCCACCTCCTCCTTTGCCCTGACTTTTGTGCCTTTTTGAAAGACTAGGTTTTCAGACTGTGACCTATCACCTATAACTAATTTCAGAATACTTCCTAACTGCAAAACCTAGTATTTCTAATTGCTGACAAGCCCAGATGGAGGTGGGGGAGGTCAGGGTAACAGAGCATTCTGGATATATTCATTGGCCCTAAGTAACAGTTGTGCTTATAGACCTCTCCTTACCACATAATTTAGTTAACTTTTCAGATTGCTATATATGGCTTTGCTGCTTCTAGGCATGTAAAAGTCTCCAGTATCTTGGAAAAAAAAATCTTCATTTAAACTAGATGTCCCCTCTATTTAAAAACTCACTTTTTCCTCCTTTTCACTGAAAAATGGCTCAAATGAATGATTTTTCACTATATCTGATATTTCCATTTTCTTACTATCAGTATCTCTAACAGCCAGGGGAAAAATTTACATGAATATATATATTTGTGTTTGTGTATACATATGTGTATATATACATACACATGTCACCATTTTAAGTTTAATATTCATCTTTGTATCATTAATATTTTCTCCATCACTTTCTCAAGTCTAGATAGCTAACAATAAATCAGGCCCTGATTTATAGCTTTTGCAGATTTTAGAGGCGTAAATAAATGCTGTCACCGAAGCCAATCTGAACCAGCTCCACCACAACCCAGAGTTGCCTCTGCAATCTGACATCTTTTATCATGGTTCTCCTGAAATTACTCCTGAGTCATCAGTGATGCTCAACCTGCCAAAGGCAACATTTTTTTTTTTTTTTTTATTCTTACTCAGTTTTTTTTTCTCCTTGACCTCTTTACATTGCTATTAAAATATTCCTTCTAGATCAGGGGTTCTTAATCTTTTCTGTGTCATGGCAAACCCCTTTGGTGGTCAGTCTGGGGAATCCCATAAACCCCTTTTTCAGAAATATGTTTTAAAAGGTCTTATGTAAGATATATATATATATATATATATATATATATATCTCACACACACACACAAAGGAAAACAATTTTTTTTATATTTTATTTATAAATTTTTTTGACAATGCATATGCATGAGTAATTTTTTATAACATTATCCTTTGTATTCATTTTTCCAAATTATCCCCTCCCTCCCTCTACTCCCTCCCCTTGATGACAGACAATCCCATACATTTTACATGTGTTACAATATAACCTAGATACAATATATGTGTGTAAATCCCATTTTCTTGTTGCACATTAAGTATTAGATAAGGAAAACAATTATAAGGAAACATAGTTATCAATATATTTTAAATTGTTTACGGACCCCATTTTATTCTGAACTCTTTCCTCCTTAGACTTCTCTTAGATTTCATTTCTTCCTATGGGTAGCTCATGGCAGTTCCTGAATTCAAATTTAGCCTCAGATACTTACTAGCTATGAGACCCTGCGCAAATCCCTTAACCCTGTTTGCTTCTGTTTTCTCATTTGTAAAATGTGCTGGAGAATAAAATGGCAAACTGCTCTAGTATCTCTGCCAAGAAAATTCCAAATGGGGTTGGGAAGAGTCAGACATGACTGAACTACATTGATATTGTTAGCCACATTGTACCTAGGAAGAAAATATTCTCTGCAGTATCTTCTTTGTAGGATTATGAAATTCAATTGAGATAAATTGCAAACTTTAAAGCATTCTATGCATGTCTATTATTATTATTATTAAGTTCCTAATTCTTATTCAGGTCTCAGCCTAAGTCCTACCATCTTTGTCAGGCCTTTTCTAGCTTAGTTGGCCCTTATTTATGTCTTCCTTCTTTGACTTCCTATAACATATATCTGGATCACTCATTAATTATGTGTCTTAAATTGTGACACAAACATTTCTCCTACATATGCAATGCATTTGAGATGAATAGTATTTTAGAGCTAGAAAGAACATAGACATGAATTTTCTGGGTTTTTTTTCCCCCAATAGGTTTTAGGGTCCTGAAGGCAAAGATCCTATGTCCTATATTGTGTTGCCTTAAGCACCAAACACTGGACAGTTGGACAGTAAATCCCACTTGAAAGAATAGATGAATAAATAAGAGAACTAGAATTTTTATGCACAATTATTTTTTGCTCTTCTTCACTTCCATCTCTTAGATTCCTTAGTCCCATTCCAAGATCCACTCCCATTCTACCTGATCACCACAATTACTAGTGCTCCTTCACTTTAAAATTACTATTATTAACTTATCTCTTCATGTTGTTTCCCCCAGTAGAATTTAAGGTACTTGAAGCTAGGATCAATATCAAAATTTTTATCACTAGCTTCAAACACTTTGCATACTATTAAGACTGTCAAAAATGTTAATTCTATGCTTTGAGTTTTAGGTATGTCTGCTAGAACCATTTAAAAATGATTAGCATTCTAAATTCAAGAATTTCTAGCTAGAAATTTGTTAAATTGACAGTCACTCTATTATGTTGAACACCTCTAACTCGGCAATTTGAAGTAATGTTTACAGGAATTTAAATGAGGAAAAATTTACAATATGCTAAAATGCAATTTGGGATTAGCATTGTATCTCTAATAAGAACATGATTACTTAATCTTCTAAAACTTCTTCATTCCTTTTTTGACCACTCTCCTTCAAAATGGGGAAAGAGGGTAGTATTTTAACATCTTAACTCTAATCCCTTCAAAGGACAGAGAGGCAATTATTTTAACTTCAAAGAGGTATTCCCTTGCTCTAAGAGTGATTGCCACTCTTCATACATTGAAGGGCTGAAAGTGAGCAACATTAAGATTTTTTTTAACCTTTTTTATGTACTTTTATACAAAAAAGGTTTGAGGAAGTACTTTAGACTAGAGAAATATTCATTTCTTATATTTTCAGATAAAATATTTTTTTACACTATTTAATAAATAGTCTTGAATTAGTTTTAATTTCCTCTCCCCCTTGTATAGGTTCAATCAATCTAGAGATGGACTTTGAGTCACTGGCTATTTCCTTAAAGAATTTATATTGTTAAAAGTCAAGTGAATGTGTTTCTCTTTGTGTAAATGTGGACAAACAATCTTGACATGGGGACAAGTCACCCGTTTTTCCTTAAAGATTTGACTTTAAAAAATAGTTATAGTTTACTTTAAATGCTCTTTTTTGGTATTAATGAACCATTAGGCTTTCTTTGTGAGCTGTGACTTGCACTTAAATCATTTTTCATATTTCAGATGTCAAAGAAGCAATAAAATCTGAAGGAAGGAATTCCATATATATGTACATCTATAGGCATGTATGTATTCATACATACATGCATGCCTGAATGTACATGTAGCACCTAGGCTTTGAAAGCAGCACTCAGTCTTACATTCATTCATCTCTGCCCTGCTCCTTAGCTGTATGTTGTGATCCACATCATTAAACTTTCCTTTTAAAGAAAAAAAAAATCAGTAAACAACCATCAAATCACAGCTTTGTGAACTGGAGCATGACAACCCAAATCAATTTTCCAAGGGAATTTTTTTTTTGTCAGTGTGTTTTTGTTTGTATTGAACTCAAATTTTACTCTAGTTCAAAACCTCACTGCCAACTGCCTAGGCAGCTGATTGCCATCTAACAGTTTCCTGCCTATTCCAGAATCTCTGAGTTGGAAGAAACTCTAGAAGCCCACTTAGCACAAGCCTTACCTGAATAAGAATCCCCTCCCCAACTCCTCTAATGAGAAATCATCCAGTTTTTGCTTGATGATTTCCAGTGAGGAAGAAGCCATTAATTCTTGAGGCGGATTATTCCATTTTTTGATGCTTTAATTACTACAAAGTCTTTCCTTAACTCAAGAAAGTTTATGCAGCCCTTCTCACAATAATATTTTTAATTGTTTTATTTTCTTCTGGTTTTAAATATAAAATCAAATAGGATTACAAGCCTCTTACACGTACAATGGGTTAGATTAGAATTTTTCCTAAAAGACAACAAATCTTTGAGTTGATTTACCAAGGGAGGTGGGGGGCAAGGTTCAAACTGTACCATCCTTGATGGAGCTCCCTGGTACCCACTGTCTGTGTTAAAGTGTTTTCCTGGTCTTCTAAGAGCATGAAAAGTCCTATGTAAATGAGGAATGATTCAAATAATTATATCCTTCTCTAGTGAACAATTGTTTTCATGTAGAAAGAAGGGGGTCAGGTCTATGAAGCTACATGCTACTATATCCTTGTCTCCTCCATTTACTGAGGAAGTTGAATGAGTGAAAAACTAGATTCAAGACCAAGCTAAGTGCAGGGTGCCAGCCAAATCACATTCTGAGCTTTTCATATGCAGATGCACACACTCACTATCTGAAAAGAACTTGGTAGTACCATTTATAGCTCCCAGGAGCCTTGCCATAATTGTGAAAGGAAAGCAATATGGGTGTTACAGATGCAGATTCAGAAAAAATCATCAAAATTAAATGACTTGCCCAAAGTCACACAGCTAAGGAGGTGTAAATAAGTACAGCATTTCATTTTTAAGTAGAATTTGGTGAGTCTTTCTTTCAGACACTACAGTTCCTAGAAGAAATAAATTTGGAAAAGCAGAGCTCATGTCACTCTACCTAATATTTGTCCTTTATATAAATGGCACAAATTTCCAGCATTTTATGATTTGGAATGTTAGAGAGATTCATTGTGCTGAGTTTCTTTAGATTTATGCTTATTTGGAAAGGTAATAACAGCTCTAAGCTCTCTAGACCTTCTGAAGTACACAGCTTAATCAAAATCTGTCTGTGCTGGAGATGAGAACACATGCTTGCTAAATCACTACTCGGTCACAGCTCTCTGCTCAGTCCCTTCCTCGTGTCCCCCTATCATTTGCCACAGATGCTCTCATTTACTGGACATTCAGTCCATGGCAGATCTACCACAGGTCAAGTGGATGCAAATTTCTCGCCACCAGAGAATGAAAGGAGAAAATCCTTGGGAAAGGATTTGGTGTTTCATTCTGGTGGCTCAGCCATCACACTCATCTTTCACACACTATGTACAGAGGGGCGTATGGGTTGTATGGGGTATTGGGGCAGCTTGGACATGAGGACTTTCTGAGCCTTCTTCAGGACTGACCATTCACCTTCGGTGTCCACCTTCACCCAACTCTCACCTGTGGCTCCAAAAACCTTAGCACATACCTTGGTAAAACCTTCTTGGCTGATGGGCTAAACCAGGTTGAGGGTAACCAACAGGTTTAAAGCTTGTTGGTGATTTAGGGAGATGTCAAGGTACCTTAAATCCTGATGGAATGGGCAGAGGAGAACAATTTGTTCCAAAGGCCCTGAAGGACACTTAGAGCCTGGTCAGATATCCAAGATGCTAAGATCACCCACTGCATCCCAGCCATCATCCCTCATCTAGACCATTATCTTGCCACTGGACTTTGATGAGGACTTTGTGCATTTCTGCCTCCCATCCAATTCATATGCAAGTGAACCCATCACTTAACAGTGTCATTGGGAATTTTCAAAAATGAAGGACAAACAAAAAGAACAAACTTCATTGCTATTACTCCTCTTGATTTTCCTGTGATTCCAGTTCAAGAAGCTAATGAATATTTATTGAGCTCTGATAATCAAGCCACTGGACTAATAATCCCTAAGCAAAGCAAGACTAAATGAAAAAGGGGTCTTTGCTCTCATGGGCCTGTTGAGGAGCAATAAACATGTAAATGGGGAAGTAGATCTGGAATGATTTCAGGAGAGCCTAGTCCAGTGGACACCAAAAGTCCAGAAGACATCATCTTACTGTGTGAAAAACTTCAGTTCCCTTGACCTACTTCATCGGGTTGTGAAGATCAAATAATAATTTGGAAAGTTTTTAGTAGAGTGCTTGGCACATAGTAGGTAGTATATCAATACTAGCTACTGTATCAGGAATAAAAAGGAGGGAGAGGGCATTAGTAACTAAATTAGGGGGAAAAAACCCCAAATCTTCCCTTGGAACAATGAATGGTACATGAACTGAGCCTCAAAGAAAACCAGAAATTTAGGAAGACTGAATGTCTGAAATATTAAGTTTGATTCATTCTCTGAATGCTTATTAACTATAATTATAAACATGATTATATATCAATATATTATTAGGTATAAATAATAAATTCTATAGCTAGAGTGATTTTTTTTTGGTAATTCATTTGTTGAATAGCCTTGATCTGACTTCTCTGGGATGGAATGCCCCGAGGCTCTGCTTTCTATTGTTTCTTTGCTTAAATAGGAACAATGGCTCACTTGGAAAAAGAAATTCTTTCTGGCTTGTTCAATGATACTTTCCCTTTTGCATACAAATATTCAGTTTTATTTTTATTTTTTTAAATTGTGAGTAGACAACCATGCTATATGAGCAACAAACTCTGAAGACTGAGAAAACTCACACAGGACTTAGTGTGGAAATTAATTAAAACTTAGAGCAAAGTGAAGCTGACACATATTTAATGAGATCCACATTCTTGGGCTGCCTAGTAATTAGGCATACATGGTAAATCATTCATATAAGTGGAAAGAACAAGTATTATTTTTGCCCAGACAAACTGAGCATTTCTGGGTTGGACTGCTAATGGAGGTGAAGGGGAGGGGAGAAAGGGATGCAGGATTAGAATTAAGAGAGATGAGAAGGGATATCATGGTAGCTCCCCCTTCAGAAGGAATATTAGACTATTGCTTAGTTTTTTCTTCTTTGGGATGATGTCACAGTTGGGTATTATCCCAATGTCATATCTGTCCAAGTACTTACAACCCAGGCAAAGTCTTTTTTTCTAGGGAACATAATTTCAGGGCTTAATAAAAGGCTCAGGTAATTGTTTGTACATAAACTAGTGGTAGGAGAGCTTATATCAGACAGGCAAGCAAAAATTGTCTGGACCAGGGTTCCAAGATATCAGAAGAGCTCGCAAATCCTGCCTCAAACTTTTATTAGCTCTGTGACCCTCAGTTTTCTCATCTGTTACAGCATCTGCTTGTAAAATTATTATTAAGTTCATAGGATGATAGATTTAGTTCTGGAAGGAACTTACTGACCTTAGAAACTTTTGAATCAAATGCCTTCCTTTTACAGATGAGGGTACTGAGAAATCAAATAGATAAACCAGTCAGTAATCCTAGTTATTAATTAGTTAGCTATTATTTCCATTATTATTGAAATTGAAAATAATCATAAGCATTTATTAAGCTCTTTGCCCTCGTCTATTGAAGGAGTAAGCACATGCATACATATATATACAAAATGAAAATGGAATGGAAAATGACTGAAAGAGAAAAATCTCAGAATCAGAAGAGGTTTCATGTACTTGTTCTTGAAGGAGGAAAAGTATTGTAAGGGACAGAGGTGAAGAAGGTAAAAAGGGAGTACAATTTAGGCATAAGGGACAGTTAGTTCAAAGAAATTGAGATGAGAATTGAGTGCTATGGATGAGCAACAGTAAGAAGGTCTACTTGTTTGGACCATAAATTGGGTCCAGATTTTAGTGCAGAATTATCAACAAGATGAGTTTGTGTTGGGAGAATCCATTAGCAAAGATAATCCTCTTCCTGGTTTGTGTATCATCAATGACCTAAGCCTCTTATTGAACCCTAGAATCAGATTATCAAAATGAAAGACTGAATCAAGGGTGCACACAGCCTGACTCCATGTAACAGTTTCACCTGGGCATTAGGAACTTGGACAGGTACCATCTTGGGACAGCACCCTACCTTGTAATCTTAGCAAAGGAAAATATTATTCATGTCCCCCAATCAATGGGCATCCAATTCTGCCTTTTCATTTTCTCAGAGCCATACATGAAGAAGTCTCAGAACAATCAATGTAGTACAATCGTAGAATTCTACACGTACAATTAAATCTCCATTATCTGCAGATTCAAAATTATACACAGTCAACAAACAAGGTACATTTCACAAAATTCCTGCATACTCAACAAATTGGTATTTTAAATGGACTTCCACAACACAAAGGCAATAAGAAAAAGAAAAAAAAAAACAGTTAGCTTCCTGTTTCTAAAGGAATCTGTTTCCTCAGAGCTTCCCAAACCACATGTAACTTTTCCTAAAGGGACTTAGAGCTCAGCATTGATTAGCAGTTACACTATCCCTCTCAGGTGAGAAACCAAATCAACTTGGGTTGATGCCTGAAAATTGTTTTGAATGCAAAGGGGCTAGAATATTACATCCTTTCTTTCTTCTTCTATGACCTATCCCTCTGTTCTAGACCTATACACAAAATAGGATTAATTCATTGACTAACTCCAACAGGAAAAAGAACTCCCCCCACACACTTCCTATTTCAGGAAAGCTGAGCTAGTTCTAGAGCATGTGAGACTCTTTCCAGGGATCAATCAAAAACCATCCCCTCTTCCTCCAATTGTCGTGGGTGAAAACTCTATCATGATTCCCTCAGTGCCTAAGATCACCCAACCGGGATCGGGACAAAATGTCCTAAGTTTCTCTTTCTACACCAGATATATCAAAATTTCCTGAGGTGACTCTGTACCATAGAAAATTTCCATAAACATCCAGGCAAATTTCCTATGGGTCCTTATTCCAAAGGGCACCTGAAATTTCCCTACGTGAATCCCCATCACTAAAAGAGAAATTCTATTGGAATTTCAAACTCACTTAATAACAGAACTGGTAAGCTCAGAGAAATAGCAATCAAGGTCAAATAAGCTGTGGGGGAAAAAAGGCAAGGATGCTAAGAAAAGGAAAGGAGGACTAAGAGTTGATTACTTGGGATTTCCAGTCACAGAGACAAACCTGACTCTATGAACTTCTAGGGCATTAGAATCCCCCAAAAGCATGTTTAAATAAATAAAAGAAATTAATATTTCTTAGGCACCAACACTTCTAGTGATGCAAATTCTACAATTTTTATATTAGTTTCAATAACAATACTAATGAAGGATTCAGTAATATGGCAAGCAATAGCTTGTGGAATATAGTGAAGCAGAGACTTGATAATTGTCTTCAACTATTTGAAGAGCTGTCATAGGGAAGAAGGATTAAACTCATTCACCTTAGCCATAGATGTCAGGAATAAAAGCAAGAAGTAGACATCACAGTTTGATTTTGGTTCAATATAAAGAAGACTTTGACAATGAGATATATCCAGAAGTGTGGATGAAGTTCTCAAAAGCCATTTTATCTCTACCCAGGTTAGGTAGAATAAAGTAAAAAATGATTAGTTTGACATTTTAGGCTCTTCACATCTAGCACTTGCTAGTCTCACTAGTCCCTTAGATGAATATTCTGTTCTGATCAAAGGGTTCTACTCACTCTCTCTGCCCTTTCCCCCAATATACTATGTGGATTTTTATGTCTATACCTTTGTTAATTTTTCTTCCTGGAAGGAATAAAAGGAAATATCCTTCTTCTACTCTATTTTAAAAAAAATTATGTCTCTCCTCAATGGAGGGTCTAGGATACAGTGAAAAGAAGGCTGCAGTTACTATCAGAGAACTTGGGTTTGAATCCTGTGTGAGCTTAGTTATCATTTAACTTACATGCACCTCAGTTTCCTTATCTGAAAAATAAAGGAATTGAAATAAATGACCTCTGAGATATCTTCCACCTGTGAAGCTGTTACTAAGATGTAATTAAAGCTAAGTTAAAGTTTTATGGGGTAGCAGCTTCTCCTCCAACCCCTTCCACTCAGTCCTCATGGCCATTCTTAAAGCACAAGATTATTCCATTACACATCCCATAGCATATTTAGTCATCCCCCAACTGATGGGCTGTGCCCTTTAAATTTCCAGTTGTTGTTGTTGTTGTTGTTGTTGTTGGTTTTTGGTCACACAAAAGAACTGCCATAAATATTTTTGTTTCTTTCTTTGATCCATTTAGGATGGGTTTGTGACCTTTCTCGTTCAGTTGAGTAACTTTTTGAATATAATTCCAAACTGTTCTCCAGAATGGTCTCCATACATAGCTTCACAAAGAGTATATTAAGGTACTTATTTTTTCTGAAATATCTCCAACATTTATAAGTTTCCATTTTTATGGATTTTGCCAATCTGATAAGTATGGGGTTAAACTTTAGAATTGTTTTAAGTTTCATTTCCCTGATAATTAGAAATTTGGAGCCTTTTTTTTCTCTCACATGGCTATAGATAGCTTGAATTTCTTCCCTTGAGAACTGCTTGTTCATATCCTTTGGTCATTTATCTATTGATGAATGGCTTTTATTCTTATACATTTGAATCAGTTTCTTATATACTTTGGAAATGAGGCCTTTATCAGAGAAACTTACTGTAAAGGTTTTTCCCTCAGTTAACTGTTTTCCTTCCAGGCTTAGTAGCGTTGGATTTTTTTGTGCAAAACCTTTTTGACTTCATATAATCAAAATTGTCCATTTTATTTTCTCTTTTCTATCCCTTGTTTAATCATAAACTCTTTCTCTATCCATATATTCGAAGGTAATTTCTTCCTTGCTCCTCTATTTATGAAATGATCTTTTATGTGTAGGTCATGCATCCATGTGGAGCTTACCTTGGTATGTACTTTGTGTTCTTAGTCTAAACTTAATACTTATTTTCTGTATTTTGAAAATTACAATGAATTTACCTTTTTTCTATTTGTGGGATTGAGTTATTGTAACACAACAACTTTGTTGCATCAGGTGCATCTGTGTTTAAATCTGTCTAATACATATGGGCATATGAACACAGGTAGATGCTCAGCTATAATTAACATTTATTAGGTACCAGTACCAGGTATGGCAGTATGTTCCAAGGGTACAGCGCTTAAAGTCAATATTTGCAGACCAATCACTAAACTGTATTGGTAGAGAAGTTTCCTTAAGCCAATGAAATCAAAATTTCCAATTCCTTTATAAAAAACAAACCAAAACACTGGCATTTCTTTTGCTCTTCTAGATTTGTTTCAAAATCATTAACTGTAAAAAAAAATCACGTCTGCCAGTTATTTCAGCAACTTGAGATAGTCATTTGTTTATGGTCACTTTTGCCAAGTGAACAGAGGAATGGGAAGATAGATTTATTCCCAAAGGGACTCAGCTAAGTATTCTATATATTATTATTTATCTTGTGTTGACTGTTTTTGTTTTATCCTTTCTAGTTTAAAGGTTGTTCTCCTTGGCAGGGAAAACAGAATAAAACTAAGAATAGAGAATTCTACCTTCTCTGTACCATGTTATCTATTTTCCTGTAGTACAAGAAGTGGTTTTTTTTAATCTTTTCTCTTTCCTCTGAAATAGAGAAACAGAAAAACCATGGCTCAAAGTTTCAAGGGAACAGAAGACTCATTCTCATGGTATGAATTCTGAGACACTAGGAAAAGCCTAAAATCTCTTATCCCTTGTCTGCTAATATCTGAAATCCTTAATATCTTTCACTTAAAACTTTGTGGACTTCTTAAAATATAAATACTTACGGGAATGATAAGGATTTAAACTATTATAATGTATAATTTATATTTTAATATTTCTCAGTAAAGCATCTCTCTTTCCTGGGAATTGAAGGGCACCTGAGGGAGAAGGGAAGTATGGGGTATCAATGTGCTGGGAAAAGGAATGGAATAACAAGATGGGGAGAACCAGATAAAAACTTCCCTCGGTCCCCAAATTTACCTAAAGTTGGTCCTTCTCAAAATGAAGCCCCGATTTTATTCTTTCGTTGTCCATGAGAGATAAAGGAAAGAGCATTGCATATAAAAGCAGTTACAATAGATATAATGTTAGACCTAGAGTCAGGAGGACTTGAGTTCAAAAATAGCTGTGGGACAAGTGACTTAACCCTGTTTTTCAGTTTTTTCATCTGTAAAATGAGCTGAAGAAGGAAATAGTAAACCACTATAGTATCTCCAAATAGGAGTCATGAAGAATTGGACAAAACTGAACAAAAACAACATTGGATTTAGATTCAGAAGACTCTATTACCTCTGAGACAAACTAACTTTGTGTGGTTTAAGCATTCTCGTCTGGAGCATGGAAATAAGAGTACTTGAAATACCTTTATCATAGGGAAATTGTGATATTCAAACTAGAAAATAGATGCAAGACATCTTTATTAAGGTTAGCTATTATAATGTATTTCTGTGTGTTTGTATATATAGCATTCTGAGGAATGAGGTAGGAAGCCACCTTGATAGCTTTGCTGGTAGTATAGTAATTCCCACAGGATTATTCTCATAGAGAGGATTGCAGATAAATCATGGAATTCTCGGGGCACCCATTTCTTCATCTGTAATTTGAGTTACATGACCAATAATTTCCTTTTTAAGTATCCCATCACTGTTATCAACTACCAATCATTTATTAAGTCCCTTCCGAGTTTCAGAAATACAATAGTAAAAGAGTTCTTACCCTCTAGCAGATTCCATTTTCCTGAGAGAATGCAGGAAGTTCACAGATAAATAAATACAAGATATTTATAAAATAGATACACTGAGATTGAAGGCAAGTGGTGATTAATTTGGGATAATTGGAAAAGGTAAGAGGAATATCCTAGGATTCTCTCATTTCATTTACAAATAATAATAGATTTTTATTTTTAAAAAATATATGCAGATAGTTTTCAGCATTCACCGTTGCAAAATCTTGGGTTCCATACTTTTCTTCTTCCCTCCTCCTCCTTCTCTACACAGCAAGAAATCCTATAATATAGGTTAAATATATGCAATTCTTCTAAAATATTTCCACATTTATCATGCTGCACAAGAAAAAAATCAGATCAAAAAAGGAAAAAATGAGAAAAAAAGCAAGCAAGAAAATTACAACAAAGATGAAAATGTTGGGATCCACATTCAGTCCCCATAGTCCTCTCTGGATGCAGATGGCTCTCTGCATCACAAGTCTATTGGAATTGCACCTCATTGTTGAAAAGTCTCTCATCATTTCATTAGCCCAAACGGCTGTCCAGTGAATGGTTCCTAGTCTCCTTATGTACTTCTTATGTAGATAGGAGAATAATCCTATTTTTAATTACATGAGAATGCCTCATGAAATGGATGGTTAAGGCTGTATTTAATGATAAACCCTCAAAAAAGTGCTCAAGTTTTGTCATTCAAACTCCCATAAGCTATTGACTACACGCCTGATTACTCTCAATTGGACATGCACTTTGGAATGTCTTGAATGTTCACTATATGATAACAGAATTCTCAGTGTGATAAATGATTGTAGCAATTTAATTGCAATTTCTGACAAGAAAACCAGATATTTACCCACAGTTGCTGTTGAGGCTTCTGTTCATTGTTCACTTTGAGTCAGAGTGAATAAAATTGGGAATATTATCTTTTCTACATTCTATGTACTCAGAGATAACTATCAGTGTTCTGAGGATAATTAGACTTTACTAGCCTATTAGATTCAACGGACAACAAGATTAGAAACTTTGTGTAAATGGTACTTAGCAATATAAGTACAATTTCCATGTACTGTTCTACATTTTGTCTGTCATGTGTAGTTTTCTCCCTAAGCTTAAAATCAACAGTATTTTCACACACGAGTAAGATTATGTGAGAATTCTGACCATCTTAAACAAAATTGAATTTTTTAAAGTAAATAATAATTTATAAATCTAGTGCAAATGTAAAATATTGTCTCAGCAGAATACTGATTCCTTCAACATATCAGGCTAAAATCAATTCTGTTACCCTGCCAATCACTGTTTGAAGTCTGTATGATGTGTACTTTCATATTTTAATGGTCTTTATTCTCAGTAATTTGAGTACTATTTCCAGTGGGGAAGATTGCATCACATCCCTTTCTGTCTAAGCTCTGCTGTAAATTCTCCTTAAGGAGACCTCTTAATGAGACTTTCTCTTGGTCTCTTGATCTTATGTGGGTAGCATTGAAGTATGTGGGTTGGCCACATGTCAGCCTTCATTCTCACGATTTGTCTGATCCATTTTCTTTTTCAGTAATCTGTCTCTTCGAGCATCACTTTTTGCCTTCATTTTGTTGTGGGTAATATGCTATATCTTATGCCCACCTTGCGCGTCTTCATTACCCTTTGAGCGACCTACAATATTGATTCCTCAGTAATTCTGGGATTCCATGATTTGTGGGCAGATAGCATTACTGGAAAAATATTGACTAGCATACTTCAATTTAATCATTCTTTTAAAAGTCAGGGTAATCCATACAGCAATCTATTTTAAACAGGTTCTGTATAAATTATTATGGGCCACTATCTTGATATTTTCAGTAAGAAGTAATTCCAAAACAGGTCCATGTCTCCTTTCTGAATCATTTATTCTTTTAGAAATGGTTGAAATTGTTTAACCTTATAAAATTTAAACAAATTATCAAGAAATTGTATTCATTTACTATAATGATATGGATGGGGGAAAATTACCATTATTATGTTTGGGATTAAAACTTTTCTGTGACTATATTAACATGATATTCTGCTTGATTTTTAGAATCTTCTAAAAACCGTTTGTTTATAATCAATCAATAAATGCTTATTAAGCCTCTACTATGTGTCAGACACTGGATGAAGCACTGGGGATAGATATAAAAAGGAAGCAAAGAACAGTTCCAAACTCAGGGAGCTTCCAGTATAATGGGGGAGACAACATGTAAACAAATATGTACAAAGCAAGCTATATACAGGAAAAATAGAAATAACTAGCAGAGGGAAGGCACTGGAATTAAGAGGAATTTAGGAGATGGTATTTTAGTTAGTATTTAAAGGAAGTCAGGGAGATCAATACTTGGAGGGGAGGAGGGAGAGCATTTCAGGTATGGGGGATAGTAAGAGAAAATGTCCAAAACTGAGAGAGTGAAAATCTTGTTTGTAGAATTGCCAGCAGTTACTAAATCTACATTAAGAACTAAGGTCTGGGAAGACTGGAAAAGTAGGAGGGGGTAGGTAATGACTGGCTTTGAAAGCCAAATAGAACATTTTATATTTGATCTTGGAGGCAATAGGGAGCCATGGGATTTATGAGTGTGTGGGGGGATGATATTTGCACCTGATTTGCACCTGAAGGAAATCACTTCATGATTGAATGTGGGGAAGGATCAAAATGGAAGGAAGACCTACCAGCAAATTACTGTAATAATCAGGTAATAAAGACTTGTACCACACTGACAGCAGTGTCAGAAGAGACAGAGGAAAAATTGATGGCTTACTGAAATATTGAATTTGGAGGAGTAGAAACAGTGAGGACTCCAAGATAACTTCTAGGGAATGAACCTGAGGACCTGGAAAGATAGTGTTGCTCTCTACAAAAATCATACAATAATATACAATACAAAAATGATAGAAAAATTGAATACTCAGAATAAAAGGGATTTTCAGAGATAATTTTGCCCAATATTTTCATTTAACATGAAATGACTTATTCCATTCTTCCCCAGTCCTCTTTTTATCAAGTTGTTTCCTTCTTATTATTTTTATGGCTTTTCTTAGATGGTTTCAACTGCTTGGAAGATCTTCCTCCTCCTCTCCCCTTTTTTTAAATTTGCGAATTCCATAAGGAAAAAAAAACTGTATTTAATCTAAACTTTATATTCCTGGAAGTCCTCTGCACATAATCAGCACAGAATACTTACTGAATAAATTTGAGTGAAAGCATAGTCCCACATCCTTTGAGATGCCTTCCTTCCTACTCTTCTTTTGGATGTAACAAGGGTATGTATTTTGTGCAAGGCTCTGGGTCTTAAGAAAATGTCTAATTAAAATGCCCAGGTCTTCAGTACTTGTAAGACTATATTATTGCAATGAACTGACTATAAAGATGTTAAAGAAGGAGAGTTGTATGGAAAAAGACTAAAGTGATAACATCCAAGAGTGGGAGAGCCCTGACATGTTCCTGAGATGTCCTGAAAAAAGGGAAAAATATTTAGCAACAGAATAGGTGGGACAAGCCTGAGCTTTTCAAACAAAGATACCTGCACTGAGAGATTACCCTCATTTTATTTCTGGGGTAGCGTAGAAAAGCAAGAGGAAGAGAGACAAAGAGAAAGACTGATACTATTCAGAGACAATAATTGTCAGACAGACAGTCAGAGAGAGAGAGAGAGAAATGGGGGGAGAGACAGAGACATACACAGAGACTGAGATAGAAGACAGAGGCAAGGAGGCAGAAACACAGAGAGAGACTGAAAGAGACAGACAGATACACACACACACACACACACACACACACACACACACACACGCAAAACCTCTATTTGGGGAATTTGAGTCTTGGAATAAAGTGATTCCAACATTATTTACTTGGGAATGAGAATCCTCATCTCCAGAAGGTGTATACAAGTTTATTTTCTTATTTCTTATATGATTGTTCTAGTCCCAATTTAAAGTTTTGTTTTCAGAAGGAATTTTCCTTATCTGATCTCCTAGTCTGGTACGGACTGGATTTACATATTCTTATAGATTCTCAAAGGAGAAGGAATAAAGGCTCCCTTGTAACCCAATTTGCCCTATATTGTTTGTGTGAATCTAATGTTAAATGGAATATGTTGTTCCTGTTGTGGTTGTTGGTAAGTTTTCAGTCATGTCTGACTCTTTGTGACCCCTTTTGGGGTTTTCTTGGCAAAGATACTAGCATGGTTTCCCATTTTCTTCTCATTTTACAGATGGGGATACTGACGCAAACAGGATTAAGTGACTGGTCCACAAAGTCACACAGTTAGGAAGGTCAAATTTGAATGCACAAAACCCAATCTTTTTGAATCCAGGCCTGGTACTCTATTCATTGCACCATCTAGATGTTATAAATTGTGTTTAAAATAGAGATGATCAGAAAATATTCCTCCAGGCCACATTGATTTTTCCTTTCTCTGAATTTTAATTGCACTTAAAGTAGCACACAGCCTAGCATCCATTATTTTCTAAAGGGTTTTATAAGAGGTAATGCAATCATTCAAATTAAAATATAAGATCCTTGTGGGTAGGAACTATGACATATATATATGCATATATTGATATTTTATGGTAACAGCATAATAATATTTGGTACACAGTAACTGCTCCCAATGATTTGCAGTTTTTATGAATGACTTTTGTTTTTCAAAACTTAACCAGTTGTAGGATGTCCCTTCTGATATTGCCAGATAAAGTGATTGGCTTGAAGGCACAATCAGTTGCATAAGTGAGCTCAACGATGCATTTAAACAGACAGAATCACTAAAAAGGCAACATCTTTCCCAGATTATATTTTATAAAACAAATACACGGAGGAGAAAAGGACTATTGCTTCAAAGGAAAATAGACAAACATAATCCAGAGCTTAAAAGCATGCATTGGTCTGAAAGCATAAAGACAGCAGGTTTGTTTATAAGTTACCTGTAAATGCTTAATTGTCCTGTGGAGTAATCTGAGTCCAGTCCTAGATTTATTTTTATACCAAGGGATGTGCTATATATCTTAATTTATTTCCAAAATAAAATGTGACCTTCTTACTGCTCAATTATCCAATTATTGAATAAACAGAATGAACAAAATAATTCTGTTTTGTTGTTCATTACTGTTTTAATCAGACAGAAAAAGTGAAGTGGTGAGATGGATGTTAATGACATAGCTTCTGTCCATCAGCTACACGACATTGGGGAGTGGACAAGACTGACTTTGATCTCCTTCTAGGCTGTATGGAGCAAATTGCTTGGAGGAATGATATTTCTCACTGGACTTGGTTGTCTGCTAAATCTGGCATAGACTCTAGCTCCCAGCCTTCTAGCAGGAAAGCACAATTTCAGAAGCCTGCATTTATGGCCACCTGGGAAAGGAGGGGAGGAAGGTAATTAAGACCTCTTCCTCTCCAGAAGCTAACAGAAACAGGCCATCCCTTGATTACATGCAAGAAGTAAAACAGAAATTGGCTTGTTTGTGGATTTTGTCAGCTTCTTTTCTTCTCATAGTAAGTAGATTGGAAACAATGCTTGTATAAAGTACACGTGTGGGTTGCAAAGGAGCTGCCATTGCTTATAAAGATGGGGCCCATGGATCTTCCCTTTCCAAACCCTTACATCTAAGTGTTAGAAAATTCTATATCAAGATTATAGTTCTTTCTTGGCAACTTTCACCACTAATTCACAATTCCAGGCTAAGCAAACCAAATTCCTGATCAAAACCTTCCCTTTATAATTTAGATCATTTTGCTTTTGAAATATGGGGAAATATTAGAAATATTGTTCACTGACACAGAGTGCAATCCTTATACATAGAAAACTGTCCTTTATGAATTGCCTTGTTGAAATAATTCTTTTCAGATTTCTGAAGATAGACACTGTCTCTCTTAAGTCTTCTCTTTGGTTAATTCCTTCCAATTTTTTCAACCAATACTCATATGACATAGTCTCCAGTTCTCTTACCCTTCGTTTTGGTCTTTCTACTTTACATCTCTTCTGTGTCCTTACCCATTCAACCTTATGTTATAATTATCTAGGTATGTCTTAGAATCTTAGCTATTAAGATTCTTGACATTAGGAATAATATCTATTTTTATCACTTTATTACAAATTCTAAGCACCATACACTGCACGTAGTAAAGGCACATGCTAAATGTTTGTTCAACAGAAATAAAATTTTTGGTAAATATTTTTGTGTTTTAATATTTATAATCCTCATTAATAGTTGGCTACAAAACACCTAGATATTTTGCTTTATCATTTCCTTCATAAATGGTCATTAAATCGTTATTCTTTGATCAAGATTCAGGGATCATTTATCTATCTATCTATCTATCTATCTATCTATCTATGGAATGAAACAAGCATTTCTATAATGTAGTACAAAAAAGATTGCACGTGAAATTGCAAATCTTTCAGTACATTTTTGCGTCTTTTAAATTATAATAGTTTTTCCTTTTTTTTCTTCCTTTTTGTCTTCCTCCTTCCCCTGTATATTCATTTACTCCCTAGAATGGGTACCATGTCTAAATCATGAATCCTTTTTGATTTTATATTAGTATAAGGAAAAAGAACCTATTTGTGGAAAACATGGATAGGGAACTCTTTGTAGTGGCTAACAATTGGAAATCAAAGGGATGCCTTTGGGAATAGCTAAACAAGCTGTGGTATATGATTGTAATACAATATTATTGTGCTATAAGAAATGACAAGTGGGATGATTTTTGAAACACCTGGAAAAACTTACATGAACTGATGCAGAGTGAAAAGAACAGAGTTAAGAGAACATTAACACAGTGACAACAATATTGTATGATGAATTACTGTGAATGACTTAGCTATTTTAAGCAATACAATGATCAAAGACAATCCAAAAGGACAAATGATGAAAAATACTATCTGCTTCCAGAGAAAGTACTGATATTGATTGAATACAAATTATTGCTATTTTTTTACTTTCTTAAATATTTTTCTTTTATTCAAGTCTTCTTGTACAAAATACTAAATCTGGCATGGAAATATTTTACAATATTGCACATGCATAACATGTCTGATTATTTACTGTTTCAGGAAGGAGGAAGGGAAAGATAGAATTTAGAACTCAAAACTTGAAATAAAAATGTAATAACTCCTTCACCCTCTAACAATATTGCTGCTACTGCATACAACAGTCTCTTGATCCTGCTCATTTTACTTTTCATTATTTCATGCAAGTCTACCCATGTTTTTCTTATCATTCTTATAGCACAGTAGCATTTCATCATAATCATATACCACAACTTGTTCAACTCTTCCCTAGTTGATGGGCATCCCTTCAATTTCTAGCTCTTTGCCATTATAAAGAGATCCACTATAAATAATTTAGTACATATAGATTCTTTACCTTTCCCCCTAATCATTTTTTCTAGTAGTGGTTTTGCTGGACCGACTTATTCATTTATTTATTTAAGTATATTTATACTTAATATTTCATGACTTCAAGAAGTCCTATTAAAAAGATTCTCATTGTGTATCTCTAACATTCCAAAGAGTCATTGACTTGACTTTTTTTCCCTCTAAATATTGCATGGTCAAAATATATTGATTTTTTTGACTAAGTAAAAAAGGTCATTCTTAGCCTCATTTCTTTCTTACCTCATCACTGAGACCTGTTAAAAGACAGTTTAAAAAGACAAAAATCTCCTATTGTATCCAGGGCCATCTTAAGGTTTTTTTTTCCAATTGTCAGTGTTTTCTCCATTCTAATCCATCCTGAATTCATATTACATGACTTAGAAGGAAGAACAATAATTAATTGCATCTCAAATGACTGCTTTTCCTCCAGAATTGCCAGAAAATAAAAATCAAAACAACCATCTGCTCACTAGCAAGAGAAAGAGAGAGAAACCAGAAGTTACCAAATCCCAGTTCTAAACAAGAAACTATTTCCTCCCTAGACAAGCTTTGAGAGTTCCAAAGAAAGTAGACCATGATAGGGGTCTATGCTTTACTTCTAGATCTTATTATATTATTAGAGGGTCAAACTTGAGCTAAAATGGAAAGACTTTGTGTTTCAGGGAATTTCATTTGTCTCTGACTTCCTAAAAATTTCATTTAAACAGTTCAATAAATAATTTCAAGCATCTTGATTTTCCCCTTTCAATGTTTTATTGGGACTCTTTGTAACACTGCTGTCACTTCCTAATGATTCCTTCTCTTTCTTCTACCCTCAACTAGAGTCCTCCCTGTAACAAATAAGTATAATCAAACAAACAAATCAATATACTTGTCATGTTTTACACTGTATTTCTTATTCTGTACTGATGGTCCACTAACACAATAATTTCGCCTAATAATCCAGTGCCATTTTTGATGACATATGGAGAAGAACTGGGAAACAATCACTTAGGTTCTGAATCAATTTGTGTCCTAATTGGACTGGATCAGAATATTTTTTGGCTCAAATCTGCAGTTTTACTCTGCAGCTTCTTTTTGTAGTACAAGAGGTATTTTGCCAGGCATTTACTAGATAATAAATAATGGACAGAGCACTTGACCTGAAGCCAGGAAGACTTGACTTCAAATGCATCCTATGATAACTAAAAATGTAATCACTCTTTCTGAGCCTTGGTTTGCTTATCTATAAAATGGGGATTAATAATATGTATTGTTTACCTTCCAGGATTGTTGTGGGGATTCACTGAAAGTGCCTTGCAAATTTTAAAGGATAATAGAAATGTCAGCATGCCAAGACTAAATATATAGTCCCTAACCAATGAACCAAACTTTTGGTTTTGTGTGTGATTCAATGTGGTCTTGCAGACCTAAATATAGTTTGGAAAAGGATCTTAATTCCTATATTGGCTAAATGTGATTAAAAACAAATATATTAGAATTTCTGCATCCAAATCTCAAAATGGTAATCAGCTGGTGCTTTATGCTTAGTCCATTGACACTGGGATTTCTCTAATATCTTTCACCTTCAGCATCAGTTCCAGGTCACACTTCTGCTTAAGGAGGGATTCCTGGCCCACCATCTTTGGATGCACTTCTTTGGACTTTCCCAATATAGGTACCTTGCCTTACTTAGCTTCCCTTCCCTCTTTTCAGATTCCTTTTTTTGTGTTGTCTTTCCCCATTAGATTGCAAGCTCCTTAGAGGCAGAGATTATTTCCATATTTGTATTCTCAGTAGATGCTTAGCAAATCTTTATTGACTGACACACATTCACAAAATCATTCTTGTGACTTCACGATCACATTTTGTTTATGTTGTTGGGAATACTCTAATTTGTTGTCGTTATGTGTGTCTCACTACAGTCATAACAGGAGAAAACATTAAGGAGATGGTGATGGATCCACCATTTCAAAATTATTTATGTGTTGGGCTACCAACCAATACATCTATTTCTTCCCTTTAGTCTTTGCAACGGAAAACAATTCTTTAGGATGAAGTTGTGGGTGAATGCTCAGATATCTGATAAAAGAAAATACAACTGCAATAAATCTTAGCTTGAGTTTACATTGTTTTTCTTCTGTGTAAAAAGAAATGTTTGTTTATCTGTGCTGTGTGGAAATAACAGAGGGCCTTTGCTCCCATGTAGTTTTATAATATACATTGCTCCCATATTATCATTTAGTTGGATCTATCCCCAATAGTATTTCACTACAGATGGCAAATTGATATTCTTGGAGCTCAGGTCTTTTGAATACTTCTCTTCCTTGCTCAAGAAGCTTCAGTGACTTCCTCTTATCCCTGGAACAAAATGCAAATTCTTCTGTTTGACATGGAATGCCCTTTACAATCTGGCTCTAACTTTTTTTCTTTTTAGAGGGTCATTGCACCAGGTACCCTCTCCCTTACATGCTAGCTCCAGTCCTTTTCCTATATGTGTGCTTTTGCACAGGATGCTTCTCCTCCCTCAAATGATTTATTTATTTATTAATCTATTTCTTGGAATCTATGTGTAGCTCTCATCAAGGTTCAGTTCAAGTGCCACCTACATCCAAAGTCTTATTTCTGATTTTCCTATTGTTACTATTTTCCCAGCCCTCTGACAGCCCTGGATAATCCTAAATTTGGGACTCACCTTTTGCACTCCCACCTCATTACTACCCTCTGCCCTTTCTCATTGGAATCATGAATTTCCAAACTGCCATACAAGGGGAGTGCCCAATATAGCCACCTTCTCATTTTCCATTGCAGTATTTGTTTATTTTACATAATATCCACTTGGCTTAATTGTCCATAATGGGACCAGTGGACTAGTATCCTTCCTTCCCTCATTCAATAAATAAAACAAAAAGTAATAAAAATCTATGTTTCATACCCATTTTTCTTAGCATTCCCATTTAATCAATGGCAATGAATAGAAAAACTGTCTTAGGAATTACTCTTGAAACAATTCATTTTAATGCTTGTCAACTAATAAAAAAATATTACCAGGTCCTATCTGTTAGCATATGGGGAGTCTGGGAACAAATGCTGAGGAAATCTTGAACTACTGGTTTATAAAGATGCATGCATCAAGTTACATTGACTTTATAGAAAAACATACATTTGTGGTGGTGTAGAAAAGATCCTAGGAGTTCTAGAGTTAGAAGGTACTTACTTCAAAGGCCACTTTTGCAGGTTAGGGACCTGGGGACCAGAGACCAAATGACTCATCTCAAATCACATAAATAACAAGCATCTGAGGTGGAAATTTTGTTGTTCTTTAAAATTTATTTATTATTGTATTTAAAATTTAACATTTATTTTATAACTTTGAGCCCCAAATTTCCTCCCTTCCTCCCGATGGAGAAGGTGAAGAATTCAATATAATTTATAAATGTACAAATCATTTCCATATTAATCATGTTATGAAAGAAAACATGGACCAAAAATAATCTCAAGAAAAAGAAATAAAGTAAAAAAGTCTGCTCCAATCTGTTTTCAGATGCCATCAGTTCTTTTTCTGGGGCTATAGAGCATTTTTCATCATAAATCCTTCAGAGTTAGCTTGGATCATTGTTTTGCTGAGAACTGCTAACTCATTCACACTTGATCATCTTATAATATTGATATTTATATACAATATATTTTACTTTGCTTCAGCTCATGGAAGTCTTTCAGGGTTTTTCTGAGAGTATCCTGCTCATCATTTCCTGTAGCATAATAGTCTTCCATCATAATCACAAGTGAAAAATTGTTCAGGAATTTCTCAATTGACGAGCATACTCTCAAATTGCAATTTTTTGTCCCAGAAAAGAGCTATCATAAATATTTGTGTACATGTAGGTCCTTCTGGCTTTTTGCTTTTCATCTGTTTTTGGACACAGACCTAGTAGCAGTATTGTTAGATTAAAAGGTATATTTGGTTTTATAGTCCTTTGGGCATAGTTCCAAATTGTTCTGCAGAATGGTTAGATCAATTCACAATTTTACCAACAATGCATTAATGTCTCCTTTTCTCCATATTTCCTCACATACTGGTCATTTTCTTTTTCTCTCCTATTAGTCAATCTAATAGGCATGAGATAGATTTTCAGAATTGTCTTAATTTCTTTTATCAATAGTCAGATTTTGTATATGACTATAGATAGCTTTGATTACTTCATCTGGAAACTTCATATATTTTGATCATTTATCAAATGGGGAATGTTTTTATTTTGTAAATTTGATTCAATTCTCCATATATTTGAGAAATGAGGCCTTTATCAAAGAAACTTGCTTCAAATTTTTTTTCACAGTTACTATTGCTAACTGTGTTTTCCTCCATCCTATTTCTCGCATGTTTTATTCTCTCTCTGCTTTCACCCTGTCACTCCTTAAGTGTTTTGTAGCTGACTATCTCTTCCCCCAATCTGCCATCCCTTCTGTCACCTCCACCTTCTCTGTTATCTCTGTTCCCTTCCTACTTTTCTGTAGGGTAAGATAGATTTCTATATCCAACTGAGTGTGTATGCTGCCGCAGTGGTCGGTCCTCAAACTTTTTTAATAGGGGGCTAGTTCTCTGTCCCTCAGACTGTGGGAGAGCCGGACTATAGTAAAAACAAAAGCTCACATTCTGTCTCTGCCCCTCAGCCCATTTGCCATAACCCGGTGGGCCACATAAATGTCCTCAGTAGGTCACATCTGGCCTGTGGCCCGTAGTTTGAGACCCCATGATATGGTATTTCTTCTTTGTTTAATTTTACTGAAAGTAAGATTCTCTCACTTCTCCTCACCTTTCTGCTCATCACTTTTGCAATGAAAGTTTTTTCTTGTTTCTTTTATGAAAGATAATTTACCTTATTCTACCTTTCCCTTTCCCTTTTAGTATATTCTCCTCTCACTCCTTAATTGTATTTTTAAAAGATATTATCTCTTTATATTCAACTCACAGCTGTGCTTCTATTTACATATACTCCTTCTGACTACCCTATTAGTGACAAAGTTTTTATAAGTTACAAATATCATCTTCCCATGGAGGAATGTAAATAGTTTAACCTTAAGTCTCTTATGATTTTCCTTTTCCATTTATCTTTTTGTGCTTCTCTTAAGTCTTGTATTTGAAAGTCCAATTTTCTTTTCAGCTCGGGTATTTTCATTAAGAATGCTTGAAAATTCTCCATTTCATTGAATATCCATTTCTCCCACAAAAGAATTATAGTTTTGCTGGGAATGTGATTCTTGGTTGTAACCCTACTTCCTTTTCTCTGTGGAATATCATATTTTAAGACCTCCAATTTTTTAATGTAGAAGATGCTAAATCTTGGAATATCCTGACTCTGGCTCTATGATACTTGAATTCTTTTTTTCTGGGTGCTTGTAATATTGTTTCCTTGACCTGGGAGCTCCATATTTGGTTATAATATTCCTAGGTATTTTTATTCTGAGATTTTTTTTTAGTAGGTGATTTCTGATTCTAGAATATCATGGCTGTTTTCTTTGACCATTTCTTGAAAGATGATGTCTAGGTTCTTTTTGTTGGTATTGTTCATGGCTTTCAGGTAATCTAATAATTTTTAAATACTCTCTCTTGGATCTATTTTACAGATCAGTTGTTTTTCCAAAGCGATATTTCACATTGTCTTTTATTTTTTCATTCCTTTTTTATAAATTCTTTCTTGATTTTTCATAGTCATTAGCTTCTACTTATTCAATTCTTCAGTGAGTTTTTGTATCTTCTTTTCCATTGGGCCAGTTCTGCTTTCAGGGCATTCTTCTCCTCATTTTTTTGTATCTCTTTTACCATTTGGCATATTCTGTTTTTTAAGGCATTGTTTTCTTCAATACTTGTGGTGTGTGTTTGTATGCATGTTTCCTTTATCAAGCTGTTGACTCACTTTTCATGATTTTCTTGTATCTCATTTATCTTCACAATTTTCCCTCTACCTCTATTGATTTCAGAATCCTTTTTGGGCTCTTTCATGACTTAAGATCAATTCATGTTTTCTCTTGGAGGTTTTGGATGTTGGAGCTTTGACTTTGTTATCTTCTGGGTGTATTTTGATCTTCCTCATTACCATAGTAATTTTTTATGATCAGAATATTTATTTCTGTTGTTTGCTCATTTTTTTTTCCAGTCTATTTCTTAACTTATAACCTATTAAAGTAAGGCTTTGCCTTCAGGGTGGAGAGCAAACTGCCATAAGTTTCAGGGATTTTAAATAACTGTTTCAGGAATTTTTAGGTATCTGTTAGTTTTCAGTTCTTCCAAGATGGAATAATCTAAGCAGAGATGCATTTACTATTTTCCTGGCCTCTGTCTAGGTCTGTAGATAATCACAAGCACTCTTTTCTGCCCTGGGTCCCTGATCTATTATGACTGCAAATTCTGTTTTTCCTTGCTCCTCTTTACCCTGGGACTATAACCCAGGTCTATGGCCTGGATCCAAGTATGGGCAAAGTAATGGAGTCCTGCCTCAGTGCTAAAATAAAATAAAATAAAATAAAAGGCCTCTGTAATCTTCTTCTGACCAGTTTTTTGACCCCTTTACCATCCCAGGGCCGAGAGCTCTGGGAAGTCTCCATTACACTGCTGATTTAGTGGTTCCCAAAGTCTCCTCGTTTGCTGGGGTCAGAGGTATGCTGGCACGGCCTGCACTGGACTGCACTCACTATCATTTAGGTGCAATAGACTTTTCCTAGTGACCTTCTAATTTCGTAGCCTGCTGGACATAATAGACCACCAAGTCATCTGGTCTTTTTCATGGCTTAGATAGAAAGAAAAAAACAAGGACAATAGGAAAGAGCTCATCACCCAGGCTACATTGTTATATACAATGGCTGACTCCATTTTAGGCTCGGAAATTTAGGAAAGGCAAAGAAATATTTTCTGGCATCTTTGGATCGTGCAAAGGCAGAAACTGAGCATGATGAACTTTACTATAATGCCATCTCAGTTACAACATCATACAATCTGGCCAGGCTTTACGAGCAATGTGTGAATTCCACGAAGCAGAAAAGCTGTATAAAAATATATTATAAGAACATCCTAATTATGTTAACTGCTATTTGTGCTTAGGAGCAATGGCTAGAGATAAAGGAAACTTTTATGTGGCTTCAGATTGGTTTAAAGAAGCTCTTCAGATCAATCAGGATCATCCAGATACTTGGTTTCAGATTGGCAATCTTCATTTGGCCAAACAAGAATGGGGTCCAGGTCAAAAGAAATTTGAAAGAATATTAAAACAACCATCCACTCAAAATGACACATATTCTAGGCTAGCCCTTGGCAATGTTTGGCTACAAACTTTTCATCAACCCACTAGAGACCGAGAGAAGGAAAAGCGACATCAGGCTGGTGCACTAGCCATCTACAAGCAAGTCCTCAGAAATGATCCTAAGAACCTCTATGCTGCCAGTGGCATAGGTGCTGTGTTGGCCCACAAGGGATATTTCCGTGAGGCTCATGATGTATTTGCCCAAGTAAGAGAGGCAACTGCAGATATTAGTGATGTGGGGCTAACCTTGCCTCCTTCAATGAAGGGAAAAATCAAATCAAAAGCCATAATTTCATCAAGTGATGACTCTTTAGATGAAGATAAACTTAAAATTGCTGATGAGCGACATGCCAGGAACAGCCACAGTGATTCAGATAATGGTGATCCAAGCAAGAAATGATGATGTCTGAGAGTGATTCAGACAAGAAGCCCAATCAGTTTGGGGGCGAAACAGGTGGTCCCCGTAAATCCAGCATTCAACAGTCAGAAGAAGATTGTGACAGCTCCAAAGAGGAGGTGGTCAGCATCAGAACAGTCTGACAATGAATCTGTCCAGTCAGGAAAGAGCCACTCTGAAGGTTCTTACAGCTTCACCAAGTGCTGATTCAGACCACGAGTCAGAGAGAGCCTGGGATAATGAAGCTTCTGCTAGGGAATGACTCAGAACCAGAGGCCTCCAACAATGAGGCCTCTGAGTGGGGTTCTGATGATAGCGATTGGATTTTCATTTGTGGAAGGAAACCTTTTCTTTCTTTCTTTCTTTCTTTCATTCAATATATGAAAGCTGTAAAATGCTTGAAATGTTTAGTAAAACTTGTGAAATTTTCTGAAGGCAAATTACTAATTATATATATAATGTATATATAAACTTCAAACTGATTACTTATTGTTTCCCCTGAAAGAATGTAAACTCCTGGAGGATAGGAATGGATTTGTTTTTATCTTTGTTTCTTCAATGCTTACACTGGCACAAACTTAATGCTTATAAATGCTTGTTGAATTTTAAATTACTAAATTTAAAAAGTTCCATCTGCCTTTTCTCCACAAAAACAAGATGTTTGAGGGTATTTAAAAGGGTGAATTGAACAGAGATTGAACTGAGAAGAAAGATAAGATGTACCTCCATCTCCATCTTTAGTCAGGCAGAGGCCTATGAGCTAGCAGTGGTCTTCAAACTTTTTAAATAGGGGGCCAGTTCACTGTCCCTCAGACTGTGGGAGGGCCGGACTATAGTAAAAACAAAAATTCACATGTGAAAGAATCCAACCATTCTGGAGAACAATCTGGAATTACCCCCAAAAGTTATCAAAATGTGCACACCCTTTGACCCAGCAGTGCTACTACTGGGCTTATATCCCAAGGAAATACTAAAGAAGTGAAAGGGATCTGTATGTGCCAAAATGTTTGTGGCAGCCCTTTTCATAGTGGCTAGAAACTGGAAAATGAATGGATGTCCATCAGTTGGAGAATGGTTGGGTAAATTATGGTATATGAATGTTATGGAATATTGTTTTCTGTAAAAAATGACCAACAGGAGGAATACAGAGAGGCTTGGAGAGACTTACATCAACTGATGCTGAGTGAACCGAGCAGAACCAGAAGATCATTATACACTTCAACAATGATACTGTACGAGGATGTATTCTGATGGAAGTGGATATCTTCAACATAGAGAAGAGCTAATCCAATTCCAATTGATTAATGATGGACAGAACCAGCTACATCCAGAAAAGGAACACTGGGAAATGAGTGTATACTGTTAGCATTTTTTGTTTTGCAACAACAACAAAATTCGGTTCTGCACATATATATTGTACCTAGGATATACTATAAGATATTTAATATGTATGGGAATGCCTGCCATCTAGGGGAGGGGGTGGAGGGAAGGAGGGGAAAAATTCAGAACAGAAGGAAGTACAAGGGATAATGTTGTAAAAAATTACCTATGCATATGTACTGTCAAAAATGTTATAATTATAAAATTAATAATAAAAAAAACTCACACTCTGTCTCCGTCCCTCAGCACATTTGCCATAATCTGGCAGACTCATCTAGTCTGCAAGCTGTAGTTTGAGAACCCCTGAAAAAAACTTTCATTTACAGTCACACTGATTGATGTATTCATTAGTTTTGTTCAACTCTTTTTTACAACATGGTGGTTCATGAGGTAGAAAAGGGAAGGAATATAAATGAATAAAAAAGTTAAAAAAATAAAGAAATTAATAAAAAATTGAGTTAAATTTAGACAAAAATGCTGCATTATTGACTGAGGTTTCAGATGTTTTGGCGATTCTTTTCTTTTTATAAAATTGTTTTAAAGCTTTTTATTTTCATAGTTTTCAACATTCACCCTTGCAAAAATCTTGTGTCCAATTTTTTCCCTTCCTTCTCCCTATCCCCTCCCCTAGATGGCAATTCTTCTACACATATTTCCACAAATATGCTGCAAAAGAAAAATCAGATCAAAAAGGAAAAAAAATGAGAAATAAAAAAGCAAACAACAAAAAAGTGAAATTATTATATTGTGATCCACACTCAGTCCCCACAGTCTCTCTCTGTGTGCAGATGGCTCTCTCCATCACAAGATCATTGGAACTAGCCTGATGATTCTTTTTCTTATTTTTTTTAGGAGGGTTGATAGGGAAATATATCATTAGAGTTGTTCACTCATTTTAATCCTGTCTGATTCTTCATGATCCCATTTGGGATTTTCTTGATACAACTATTAGAATGATTCATTATTTCATTTTCCAGCTAATTTTACAGATGAGGAAACTGAGGCAAATAAATTAAGTGATTTACCCAGAATCATATAACTAAGTATCTAAACTGAAATCTAAGCTGAGGAAGAGGAGTTTTTCTGACACCATTCTGTTTCCAGGATTGGGATCCAGGATTCCTCTTTCAGTGACTGACTAGTTCTTTGATTATGTGCACATTTTTTTAACCTTCTGAAACTTCACTTAGATGATGGAAGGACTAGAGTGTTGCTTTGGGAGTGAAAAAGATCAGTTCAAATTCTACCTCAGCTTCTATAACCTTGTGCAAATTTGCTTCCATTTATGTCAGAGATAGAAATGGTACCTACTTTCCAGAGTTGTGGTGAAGAACAAATGAGGTAATATAGATTAAGGTTTTATAAAACTTAAGACACCACGCAAATACTATTGTGATGGTTGCTCTTGGTATTATCTATAAAATGGAGATATTAATATTTATCCACCTAATATACAAGTTAGTGGTGAAGAAAGTCATTTGCAAAATGTAATAAGGAGGCTGCTGAGTGGTACAGTGAATAGAGAATCTGAATTCAAATTTTGCCTCAGATACTTAGTATTTGTATGACTCTGACAAGTCACTTAACTGCAAAGTTTCTAATTTCCCCCCCGAATCCCTAAAACTTAACGTTCTATGTTAGTGTGTTGTGGTTAGCAGGGAAGATACCCCAGGGAAGTTGGAGAGGTTACATGATAGCTCTTCAAATATTTGGAAGGATGTCATGTCAAAGAGGAAGAGATTCTTGTTCTACTTGGTCTCAGAGGACAAAGCTCAGAATGATGGAGAGCCTGAATTAGGAAGATATAGAAAAGTGGACTTAGGCCTGATGTAAGAAAGAATATACTAATCATTAGCACTATCTAGAGGTGGATGGAAGGGACAGACAGAAGAGGGAAAGACAGGGAGAGAGAGAGATAGAGACAGAGACCGAGAGAGAAACAGAGACAGACAGAGATAGAGACAGAAAGAGATAGAGAGACAGAGAGAGACAGAGAGAGACAGAGATAGATAGAGAGAGAGACAGAGAGACAGAGACAGACAGAGAGACAGAGAGACAGAGAGACAGAGACAGACAGAGACAGAGACAGAGAGAGAGAGACAGAGAGAGAGACAGAGAGACAGAGAGAGACAGAGAGACAGAGAGAGACAGAGAGAGACAGAGAGACAGAGAGAGACAGAGAGAGACAGAGAGAGAGAGACAGAGAGACAGAGAGAGAGACAGAGAGACAGAGAGAGAGAGAGAGAGAGAGAGAGAGAGAGAGAGAGAGAGAGAGAGAGAGAGAGAGAGAGAGAGAGAGAGAGAGAGAGAGAGAGAGAGGAGGGCTCTAAAAGTTGACCATCCAATTATATTATCTGGGCAACAGCCATTCTTCATCCATTTGGTTTTTCCTACGTGGGCAGACCAAACTGTGGACTGCTTATGGATTTTATCCGGAGGCTCTCCACTTGATGCAATCAGCACAATACAAGTGATAAACAGGATCACCTGGAGGTACTCATCTTCTCTCTTTTAACTTGGACTTGATGCTGAATCTGCTCCACAATACACTTGACATCTGTTAGGGCTTAAATTAGGCAAGAGGGCCTGAATGGTTACCTCTAAGACAGGGAGATGAGGGTGGGCAAGAGCAGAATCAGTCTCTTTGTTTTTAACATCCCAGCTTGATGAGTCCGAGCCTTTCCTGACCTTAACTCATTTCTCCCCTCTATATTTCCCTTTGTTCCTTGTGTAACATTTTCCCTTGAATGTGTTAAGTTAAAAGTACAGGAGAAAAGCATTTGCTTTTCTACCCTAGCTCTTTCTCCCCCTCTAAGCAGTGGTCTCCCTGATACTTCAGTTGTGCTTTTTTTCTCTGGGCATTCCTTAAGGGAAGGGCAAGGGGGGGAGTGACTAAAGCCACAGTATTAGACGGCTCAGGATTATCTCCAATAGCAATTTGACCAGTTTTAGCCTGAGCAGGAGAAAGAAAACCCATTTTAGTTCTGCCTTTTTTGGGGAAAGTTTATCTAAAATCAAAAAGTAAAAAGTCATACGATTCTCTCCTGGTTTAGCTCTCTCCCTACCCAGGAGAAATTTCTGAAGCTGGCTCAAACTATGGTCCTTTCTGTATCTCTATCTACTCAAGCCAAGTACTGTTCTGTCCTTGTTCACATCAGAACATATCTCGATCCAAATAGATTTTTGAAATATTACTTAAAATAGCAAACAACTTCAAAGAGCAATCTTTAACAAAGGGAAGAGGGAAGGGGAAGTGCTTCCACCCATCACATTCTCAGCCAGGAAAGGTCATCTGTGATTGGGCTCTGCTCACAGGTAGCCTTTTTCCTCCTCCTAGATGAAGATGCTAGGAGCCATAATTTCCTTTCCCTCATCCTCCAGCTCCCTCTGCCACAAAGCTCCTTTAAATCGCCTGCTCTGTCTCTGGACGTGATTCCTAGGAGAGTCCACTCCAGAAGGGGAAGAGGCAGCTCTTTCCAATTAAATCTCCTGGAACACAAGCAGCCAGGCTGTATCCCCAGAGCCTGCTACACTGGCACCATCCCCACATGCCAAAGAAAGTAAAAATATAGGAAGGCAAGGAAAGCCAAAACGCTTAAGGAAGATAAGATCTGGACACTTAAAAAGCTAAATGTTGCCATTATTCCCACTCTTCCTGAAGAGTGTCTTTAAGAGACAGCAGTCTGAAGCCCAGCAAGATAGGGCAGTTAGGTGGCCCAGGGGGCTTGGAATCAGGAAGATTCATCTTTTTGAGTTCAAATCTGACCCTGGATACTTACGAACTGTTGACTTTGAGTAAGTCCCTTAATCTGATTTACCTCAGTTCCACATTAATCCAATGATCTGAAAAAAAGGAAATGGCAAAACATTCCAGGATGTTTGCCAAGAAAAGCTCAAATAGGATCATGAACACAACTGAATAACAGCAAAGACCAATGACAAGAAAAATGATAAGGAGTAAAATGCTGCAAAAGACAACATGGAATATTAAATTAATTGCTGAATTTGGTTTCAAAATCTAGATTCAAATTTTACCTTTCCCATAGTCATCTGGGTGACTTTTCAGGAGATCTCTGACTTTCTGAGTTTCTTTTTTTCATCTTGTAAAATGAGATGTGTGAGACTAGATAATGTCAAGTTTTTTCTGGTTGTGATTTAAATTACTGTAAGCTTCAGGATACTCTAAGTAGTACTTTGGCTTCTACCTATCTATCTATACACTTTTCATTCCAAATAAGCTATTTCATTCTCTGGTCACCTTAAAAATAATCCTATAATGACAACAAATGTATGAAATTATATTCCATTTCCTTTTTTTAAAGTTATTTGATATATTACGTGACATGGTTTTCAGACCTATTGCTATTCCAGTTGCCAGATTCCATATGTGTCTCCCCTTTCAAATGACCTTTTAAAATGTGTTCATAACCGAATATAATCTTTCAGATATGGTCTGAACAAGTCAGGATACAAGAGTATTAGTTCCTCCTTCATTCTGAACAGTTAAGATTCATTTAGAAATGTTAAGCTAGGCTAACCTCACTTATAAAAAACTGCAATTTTATGCATCATAGTCACAATCTACTGATTTATAGATTAGTAATAATAATTACAGGCATTCCTTGTTTTATTGTGCTTTGCAGATAATTGTGTTTTTTATGTATTGAAGGTTTGTGACAATCCTGCGTCAAGCAAATCTATTGCATAATCTGTCAACTGTATCCTCATTTAAATAAGTTATTATCCCATGATGTCACCGATCCTTTTTGAAAATGATGGATGAACACCAACAACAAACACCTCAGAACTTGACTCAACATCCATGAGATATTGAGCAGTGGGGTAGGAACAATGGCAAAGTAAGGAAAAACCAGGCAGAGTAAATATCCAATTTATATTATACAATATAGACAATACAATCTACCATCTTCTTGGTTATTAGGTATAATTCCTGGACATTACAATAAGTGGAAGGTTTTCAATGACTTCAGGTTTTCATTTTCAGATTTCATCTTATTATGTCTTTGCAGTGAAATTATTTTTTATGATTATCTCACATGGGTCAGCAGTACATTGTGATGTGATTTGGAATGGAGGGTAATGTTAATAAAAATAGCATGGAGTTATTGCCTATGGTGTGTAAGATATGTTTGAAGTTTTATTTTGATGAATAATAAAATTATTATGTTTTCCATTCATTTAAATGAACTTATGGATTGTTGTTTTTCTTAGTGGTTAATGCCATCTAAGCATTTCTATGGGATTTTTTTTTTTTTTTTTGGTTTGTTTGTTTTTTAGCAAGGCAAGGGACTTGTCCAAGGTCATAAGCTACTAAGTATTAAGCATTTGAGGCCACATTTGAACTCAGGAGCTCCTGACTCCAGGGCCTGTGCTCTATCCACTGGGCCATCTAACTACCCCTTCCAAAGCATTTCTAACAGGCTTAGCATTACTGATTTTTTCTGTTGCATATACCTTATTGTGGTATTAGAACATTGAGAAGTGCTACTCACTCTATTATCCTTCAGATCATCATGATAATTTTGTGTAGGGCTAGTTTACAATCCTATGATGTCCTATTTCTTTTTTTTTTAATTAAAGCTTTTTATTTCAAAATATATGCATGGATAATTTTCAATATCTTGTGTTCTGATTTTTTTTCCTCCCTTCTCCCCCCTCCCTACCCTAACAGCAAGTAATCTAATATTCTTTTATACATATTTCTACAAATATCATGTTGCACAAGAAAAATCATTTCAAAAAAGAAAAAAAAAGAGAGAAAACAAAATGTGAGCAAACAATAAAAAAGATGAAAATACTATGTTGTGATCCACCTTCAGTTCCCACAGTCCTTTCTCTGGATACAGATGGCTCTCTTCATCACAAGTTCATTGGAACTGGCCTGAATCATCTCATGTCCATCAGAACTGATCAATATATAATCTTGTTGCCATATAGAAATCTCTTGGTTCTCTTACTTCACTTAGTGTCAGTCTCTCCAGGCCTCTCTGAAATCATCCTGCTGATGATTTTTTTTATTAAAGCTTTTTAATTTTCAAAATATATGCATGGATAATTTTTCAACATTAACTCTTGCAAAATCTTGTGTTCCAATTTTCCCCCTTTCCCACACTCCCTCCCCTAGATGGCAAGTAATCCAATATATATTAAACAGATCATTTCTTATAGAACCATAATATTCCATAACACTCATATGCCATAACTTACTCAGCCATTCTCCAGCTGATGGGCATCCACTCAGTTTCTAGTTTCTTGCCAATACAAAAAGGGCTGGATGTCCTATTTCTTAGTGTCAGAGGAACAGTTTTATTATTCTGGCCAGGGTCTTAATCCACTCAGTAGTATTGCCAGATCCCAACTGGCCTGAATTTCAATATTACTTTCAGATTTTCACAATGATGGTGGTGGTCTCAGGACCCAAGGACCCATCCGTATATTTCTCTGCCTGGTATCCCCTTACTTTGCAATTATTCCCTCCCCCAATAGATATTGAGTTGGGCTCTGAAGTAATTATAATAATTGTTATTATTCTGTAAGTTTTTCATAAATGAAGTTAGTCTGGGTTAACATTTCTAAATGTACCTACACTATCTAGAATGAGGGAGAAGCTAATACAAATGTATGAGTTGGTCAGGTCACAGTTGGAATATCGTGTTCAGTTTTAAACACATTTAATGAAAGTCATTTGAAAGTTGGGGCACATACAGGACCTGGCGACCCGAATGATGATAGACCTCAAAACTGTGTTCTTGAAGTACTCAAGACAGAGCACCCTTACTCCTTTCACTTAGGTGAAAGGCTGTTGTGTAGAAGAGGTATGGATTTTGTTCTGCTCAGCATTATAGTGCAGAGAGCTAGGGCTAATAGATCCAAGCTTCAGAATTGGTTGAGAACGAAGCTCTTTTGTGAAGCCAGAAAAGAGGCCAGTGGTCACTTTTCTTCTAAATCATCATTGGCATTGTTACCCTTCTTTTTTTTTTTAATAGCTTTTTATTTTTCAAAATACATGCAAAAATAGTTTTCAACATTCATCCTTGCAAAAACCTTGTGCTCCAAATTTTTCTCCCTTCCTCCTCATCCCTTAGACAGCAAATAATTCAATATAGGTTGAACATGTGCAATTCTTCTGAACATATTTCCATATTTATCATGTTGCATAAGAAAAATCATATCAAAAAGGGAAAAAAAGAAAAAAAAATCAAACAGAAACAAAAAAGGTGTTATTCTTCTTAGAAGCAGCTAGTTGTTACAATGGATAGGGTGCCATACCTATTATTATTATCTTTAAGTTAAAGATAACAACATTTATATAGTACCTACTATGTATCAAGTGCTGTGCTAAGTCCTCTACAAATATGATCTCGTTTGTTCTTCACAACAACCCTGAGAGATAGGTGCAATTATTATCCCCATTTTATAATTAAGGAAACTGAGGCACAGTGCCTTGCCCAAAGTCACATAGTTGCTGTTTGAAGGAGGATTTGAACTCAAGCTGTGTATACCAGTGGAAGAACAAAAGGATTTTAATATTGAGCATCTGATTACTTTTTGTACTCAAGCTTTGTAAGGTGCACTATTAGTCCTTTGGTAAAGTGGGAAGGAGGGGAAGGAAAAAATAGCAATAAGGGCACTGAAGAGACAGCTAACTCCTAGCTTATGTTTTTCCCAGAATCCAACTAGCATAGGCTGAAGAAACCTTGACTCACATGTGCTGTTTATTTGTAGGAATGAGTTATCTTTTTGTGGCAACTGAACTTCCCCATCTTCCTTTGTACTAGGCCATCATTGTGGTCCCATTAGCTAGCAGCCTTTTCATGGGACCCAACTTGATCCCTAACCCCCATAGAATCCAGGACTAACTTTTGCATAATTGCACCTATAATCTGTGCCCCTGCTTCTACCCTTCTCCCACTGGCTTTATATTCAAATTATAGTTTTTCATACTGCTAACTTTTTTTAAAAAATTTAACTTTTTTAAAAACTTAAAAAAAATTCTAGAACATGAAACACAACTACATTCAAAAATAGTTCTCTAATGCATTCCAAAAACAAAGAAAAATGGCTTTTAGAACATGAAAACACTGATTTTGGCTTTGAGAAATGACACTGGGCTGGGTAGCTGGTAAGTAGTCATTTGCCAAGAAGCCATGGCCAGGAAAAGACTGCTCTGAATTAGCTGGCACATTAAGTCTCTGAAGGCTAATGATTTAATATTGTTTTCATCTTCCAGAAAACCGATTGGGTCTGCATTTTCATTGCATGAATAAAGAAGGAAAAATGCTCTGAACTATTCTTTCTCATGGAGGTACTTTAAAAAGCAGTCATCATTTTAAATACTTTGCAGAATTTTTGATTTGTAGAGCTTATAAGATTCCCACATACCATCCTCTCAGGCATGTCAGAGGCTCAAGGATCAAATAATGCATTTACCCTGTGGCGGGGTAACATCTTTTAAAATAGGATATTAGGATTACTTTCTAGATCCGGCAGGAGGAAAGAATTATCACTGGAGGAGATCTAACAGATAAGATATGCAGTCCCTCTCCCAGAAGAATTAGTGCTTTTCCACAACCTAAGTGTTTTGATTATCCCAAGTATATCAGTCAAAGTTAGAAAAAAATCTTGATTATGTGAGGTATCTGTTCTCCTTGTTCTTCTGTTTGGAATAGAAATTTACCTGTTCTGTTTTTCATCTCCTAAGGGAATGTTCCCAGTGTCTTGCAAGGTGACAGTTAGCTAATGTGATGACCTATTTCATGCTAATAGAAGCATCTAAGGAAGACCCCTCTTTCCAGTCCTTTAGAGCATGTGTGTGTTTTAAAATGACCCCCTGGAGTAATGGTGTCTGGAGCGATGGTATCCAATTCATCACCTTAACTAAATGGATTTGACTCAATATAATCATACCTTGCAAATGATGTTCCCAAAGGAGCAGTTAGTTCACTAGCAACGAGGGATCTATGTAAAGGAAGAAAGCTTGAGATTTAGAGTTTCAAGGGACCTTAGAGGAAGATGACCAATTTCCTAATTTTGCAGGTGAGGAACATAAGTCCAAAGGAAATGAGAGAACCTGACCAAGATGACATGGGTAGTGAGGTCTTCCCATTCAAATCCAGTTCACTTTCCCCTCTATCACACTGGTGCTCTGGTCAGAGACATGTTGAACTTTCAGAGCATAGATTGCTAGACCAGAAAAGTTTGAGCTTTTCTGGTTTCAGGTGATATTTAAGTTACTTTACTAGATATCAATTAGAATGGGGACATTATGAAAAAAGGCAAGGTTGCATGGGGCATACCAATACAAAACAAGAAGATAAAAGGAAAAATAAAAGGTTGATATAGCATTTTGTCATATGCAAAGCTTTTTTTTAATTTAAGCCTTTGAATACCTTTGTGTGGCGGGTATTCTAGGTAACATAACATCCATTTTACAGAAAAAACAAAACAAAACAAAACAAAACAACTTGAGTTTCAGAGAGGCTAAGTGGTTGTCCACTTAACCCACAATGATCTAGTTAGTATCAAAAATAGGATTTGAAGAAAGGCCTTTCTGATATGAAATCAGTTCCACTTTCATTTATGCTAGTGCTTCTCAAACTTTTTGGTCACAGGCGTTTGTTAGACTATTAAAATTTATTGAGTATCTTCCAAAGAGATTTTATGTATATAGATTATATTTATTGATATTTACCGTATTAGAAATCAAAACATCTTAGTGTTATTAGGGAGATAGTTATGACCTAATAGATTGCCTAAAAGGATCTAAGAAATCCTAGATTGCATTTGAAGAACTACTCTTCTAAACAATGTTACTTTTCAAGAAGAGGCAAAAGGGGAGGGATTCTGGACAGAATAAATATCTTTTCTGCTTTAATGATAAAGTTGCCTACAAAACATCACAATTTGGTGGCTTTACCAGTGTTTAACTAAAAGATACAATTTAAAATTAAGAACTGGGAAAGATCAAGCTTGATGCTCATTAGCAGCCATAAATTAATATGAAAATTCTTACCCACTGTCTTATGACCCAAAATTTCTGTAGCAAAATGTTTTATTATCCTATGGGTCCACCTGAGGATGAAAATTTCTGAATATAGCTCAAATATAGCTCTGGATACAGTTCCATCCCTGAGCCCATGTTTGTAGTGTGGTGAGATCTGCTAGATTAATCATTCTATCTAGGAATGTCTTCATGTACTTGGGGCAGAAATCCTCCTAATTCACTAATGGGTTTGAGACCCATCAGTTAGTTACTCTCAACCTGGTTTAGTCCATCTGTTGAGATGGTTTACCAGGGTGTGGTCGCTTACATGCTACAGCTTTGTGGAGTCATAAGTAAGAGTTGGGTAAAGGTGAGCACCAAAAGTAGCTCAAGCAGTACTGAAAAGGGCTGAGCAAGCCCTCATACCTGAGGTGCTTATGATTTGTTCAAATGAAGGGAGCATCTGTGAAGATGAAGTCACAGATCCTTGAAGCATGAATTGAGCTTAAAGTGAATTTAGCTTTTCATACTTTCTCACATTGATCATGACAGTAAAGATTAGCAGGAGGATGCTAAAATCCATCATCTGCTCTCAGGTTTTATGTGAAGAGGATAGAATTTATACAATGTTCCTTTGTATAATGGAAAGCCCTGGTTCTCATGATTCAAAGTGGGACAAAATAGCCTGATTTCATGGAAAAGAAAGGAGGAAAAAGGAAAGAAACAGCAGAGTCCTGATGTTATGCACCTTCCGTGGTCCTCTGGAGATTTTACCACCCAGCTTTGTAAATGTCTATACATATTCTTTTATGTTGCTTGAAAGAAATGATAAAAATAATATAATTTAGGCTGCATATCATTGTATTTGGGGTTCAGATGTCAACTAGATTTTCAAGTCAACTACCAGACTGGTGTACTCTTCAGCAGAAAGTATCACAATATGAACAGAAGTAGCCCATATTTAATTTCCAAAATATTTGTATAAGTTCTATAAAATGGCAGCAAACATCCAACATATATTAGCTCTATTTTTGGGGGGAGCATATTTATCAGTCTGTAAAACAGGTGAAACTTAGACATGGCTGAACATGTGGACCAAAGAATTATAAAAGCATTATCTAAGAAGTAATATGTGATCAAAATGTATCACCTTGGAGCAAAAAATTGTTTATTCCAAAATTTTGATTATGCTAAATTAAAAAGGTTTTGCACAAAGAAAATCAAGGCAGCCAAGATTAGAAGGGAAGCAAAAAGATTGAGAAATTTTTAATAGCCAATGTTTCTGATAAAGAACTCAATTTTCAAAATATATAAAAAACTGAGTCAAATAAGAATACAAGTAATTCCTCAGTTAATAAATGGTCAAAGGATATAGACAATTAACAAATAAAGAAATTAAAATCATCTTACATAGTCATATGAAAAAATGCTCTAAATCACTATTGATTAGAGAAATTCAAATTAAGGCAACTCTGAGATACCACCTCACATCTCTCAGATTGGCTAAGATGACAGGAAAAGATAATGATAAATGATGGTGGGAAAACTGGGACACCTAATGCATTATTGGCGGAGTTGTGAAATAATCCAATTATTTGGAGAGCAATTTGGAATTATGCCCAAAGGGTTATCAAACTCTTCATATCCTTTAATCCAGCAGTACTATTACTGGGTATGCATATCAAAGAAATCATAAGGTAAAAGGATCCACATGTGCAAAATTATTTGTAGCAGGTCTTTTTGTGGTGGCAAAGAATTGGAAAATGAATAGATGCCTGCCTATCAATTGGGGAATGGCTTAATAAGTTACGGTATATAAAATTAGTGGAATATTTTTCTATTAAAAATGATGAACAAGCTGATTTTAGAAAGTCCTAGAAAATTTCTTTATTTTTATTATAGCTTTTTATTTACAAAACATATGCATAGGTAATTTTTCAGCATTGACAATTGCAAAACCTTTTGTTCCAACTTTTCCCCTCCTTCCCTCCACCCCTTCCCCTAGATGGCAGGTAGTCTAATACATGTTAAATATGCTAAAGTATATGTTAAATACAATATATGCATGTATATTTATACAGTTATCTTGCTACTCAAGAAAAATCGGATCTACAAAGGTAAAAAAAAAAATCTGAGAAGGAAAACAAAAATACAAGCAAACAGTAACAGAAAGAGTGGAAATGCTATGTTGTGGTCCACACTCATTTCTCATAGTTCTCTCTCTGGGTGTAGCTGATTTTCTTCAATCCTGAACAATTAGGACTGGTTTGGATCATCTCATTGTTGAAGAGAGTCACTCCTAGAAAGATTTACATGAACTAATGCTAAGCAAAATAAGTAGATCAAGGAAAACATTGTGAGATGATCAACTATGATGATGTTGCTTCTTCTCATTGGCTCAGTATTTCAAAGCAATACCAATAAATTATGAATGGAAAATGCCATCCAAATATACACAGAGAATTGTGGAGACTGAATTGTAAATCAACACATGCTATGTTCCCTTTTTTTAAAAACAATTTTTTCCTCTCATGGTTTTTCTCTTTTGTTCTGATTTTTCTCTCCCAATACAATTCATAAGGAAATATCTAAAAAAGGAATGTACATGTATAACCAAAAAATTGTTTATACACATGCAACTAGGGAAAATAAATCTTTTTTTTTTAAAGAAGTTTTTTATTTCATTAGCTGGAATGGCTTCTGAAGCCTCAAACATTGTACAATTTGGAAGATACCCAGGATGATCAGGGATAGAATTTGGGAGGTAGGTTGGTCTGATGTTTTGGTCTGAGGACTTTCTAGGAGTTTTTACACAAGAATTAGACAAGGATTTAAAAGGAAGAGAAGGAAACAAGCATTTATTATTTGGTGAATTTAAGAGAAGGCAATATGATTTAACTTGAGATATCTAAAGTTAGGGATACACACAGAGAAAACCATCCCTTCTCCCATCCCTTTTAAAATTCCAAACCAGGATATTAGCTAACACCCTCAGAACTGTATGGGAAAGAATATGAAAGCAATATAAACAAGCAAAGTTTCCAGAACTTTAGACATAATGATCTTGAGATGAAAGTAAAAGTAGAAATCCATGACTGGCCTGAGAAAGGCCTTTTCCTGGTCGTGGTATATAGTTACACTGAGCTCTTACTATCCTTTGGTTCAATGGGTACATTTCCTTAATCCTTTCTTCCTCCATGCATTTAGACATCTCAGTGATAGAGAAGAAGGTTAGGGATTTTATAAATTGTATTTGGTCTTTATCAGTATGTTTTACTTGGTTTCCCATCTCTGATGTCATAGGAAAGGAGCCACCAATGTTAATATTACGGAATATCAAACAATTGGGAAATTCTAGATACACAGATTCCAGAAAAAGCAAGGTGTGCTGAATAAATGGGCAGGTCTAGAGTAGAACATCCTGACAAACTCAGGAAAACAGAGGAGGATTCTGAATTACCTAGGAAGAAGAAGAGTTGTGTAGTAGAAAGTACACTGAGTGTGGAACCATGAGAGATGACGTTGAAATCAGCTTCCTAAATCATGAAGGAGGGAAAAGGACCCACATACATGTTAATAACAGCTTTTTTATGGTGGAGAAGAACTAGAAAATTAGTAGATGCTCATCAATTGGGGAATGGCCAAATAAGTTATGGAACATGAAAGTAATGGAATATTATCGTTCTTTTAAAAATGATGAATAATATGGAATATTATTGTTCTGTAAGAAATGACCAACAGGATGATTTCAGAAAGGCCTGGAGAGTCTTACATGAACTGATGCTGAGTGAAATGAGCTGGACCAGAAGATCATTATATACTTCAACAACAATACTATATGATGATCAATTCTGATGGATGTGGCCCTCTTCCACAATGAGATGAACCAAATCAGTTCCAATACAGCAGGAATGAACTGAACCAGCTACACCCAGCGAAAGAACTCTGGGAGATGACTATGAACCACTACATAGAATTCCCAATACCTCTATTTTTGTCCCCCTGAGTTTTTTATTTCCTTCACAGGTTAATTGTACACTGTTTCAAAATCTGATTCTTTTTGTACAGCAAAACAACTGGACATGTATACACATATTGTATTTAAGTTATACTTTAACATATTTAACATGTATTGGTCAACCTGCCATCTGGGGAAGGGGAAGGAGAGGAAAGATTGGAATGAAGGGTTTGGCAATTGTCAGTGTTGTAAAATTACCCATGCAAATATCTGGTAAATAAAAACTATTTTAAAAAATGATGAACAAACTGATTTTAGAAAGGCCTGGCAAGATTTGCATGAACTGATGCTGAGTGAAACAAGCAGAACCAGGAATACATTGTTAATAACAAGATTGTGCAGTGATCGACTATGAAAGACTTGGTTCTTGTCAGCAGTTCAGTGATTCATGGCAATCCCAATACACATTGGATAGAAAACACCATCTGCACCCAGAAAGAGAACTATGGAGATTGAATTTAATTTTTAATTCACTTTTTTTTTCTCTTGTCGTTTTCCCTTTTGTTCTATGTATTAGAAAACTTAATGTGCATATATAACTAGAAAAAAAAAACAATTAAAACTCCCCCAGAAATCAGTTTCCTACATTTACTATTTATGAGACCAAAGTAAGTCATTTCACTCTTCTGAGTCTCCTTGTTTATAAAAGAGGAATCCTAATACTTGTAGTTACTGGCCATACTAGGCTGTGAGAATCAAACAAGATAATACACCCAAATCACTTTGAAGCTCTCCTCCTCTTTGTATCAAAGAAATCTAATTTCCTAGATCATAGGAGAGTATTGTGAGTACTGTCTTTATTCTCCAAATAAGCATAACTGGAGTAAAAGATCTTAAGGGAATTTTCTAAAATGAACAAAAATTTCTCAAAACAAACAATAAGACAAATTATCTTCAAATTCCTTAAGGGCAATGGCAGAATGATCAGTTATTCTGTGTTGCTCCAGTGGGAAGATCTATGGCCAGGGGTTCTCAAACTACAGCCCGGGGCCAGATGTGGGGGGCTGAGGTCGTTTATGCGGCCTGCTCAGTTATGGCAAATGGGCTGAGGGGCGGAGACAAAGTGTGAGCTTTTTACTATAGTCGGGCCCTCCCACAGTCTGAGGGACAGTAACTGGCCCCCTATTTAAAAAGTTTGAGGACCACTGACTATGCTTAGTGGGAAGAAGGTATAAGAGGTAAGAAAGAACTTTCCAACAATGTTAGCCACCCTTAAATGGCATCTGTAGTCTTGTGAGGTCTCGGAGCTCTCCATCACTGAGAACATTTAAGTAGAGACTGGATCGTTATCAGATCATTATCTTAGGAAGGAGGTGGGAATGGGTGACCGCTAAGGTACCTTCAAAACTGATTTATAAATGTGTCAATCTGTGTTAATGAGTTTTTAAGTCAGCCTTTGGACTTGCAATGCAAAGCACTTCTGTCAAGGTGATTATCACAAATCTGTTTTGATTTATTGGACTTCATCTGGGAAAATGTGTGTTGATCTAAACAATACAAGCATTAATTTGGGCAGGATGTGTTTTGAGATCTTAATAGAAAGAAATATAAAGTTAAATAAAGGGTATGTATTTAAACTTATGTGTAGAATAGCAACTCAAGAACCACAAACTAGAATTTGTGATGTTTTGCTGATGCCAAACGAGAAAAGTAAAGCAATTAGAGAGACCACTGTGGCAATTTTGCTTTTCTCTAATAGCTATCAAAGACAGAATCCAGGTGGAGAAAGTAGTTTCAATAGCTTCCAGGTGGGGGTGGGGGTAAGGCAGGAAAGATACAAGTATTTATTAAGCATCTACTTACTATGTGCCAGGCACTTTACAAATAGCTATCCTTACAGCTCTGTGATGGAGGAGCTGCTATTACCCCCCAGTCTACAGTTGAGAAACTGTAGTTTCTGAGGTTAAGCTCCCTATTATCTATGTATTGATGCATTTATTTACATATCTATGATCTATCTCTATGTGTCTATGACTTATGTATGTATGTATGTATGTATCTCTATTTAGGTATCCTTATCCTATGTATCTATGCATCTATTATATATCTATGTATTTATGACCTTTGTACGTATGTACCTATCTATATTATATATCTATATCTATACCTATCTCATATTTATCTACCTATCTCTCTAGGTATCTATACATCTATTTATATATCTATGTATTTATGACCTTTGTATGTATGTATCTATATCTATGTATATACGCCTATCTTATATTTATCTACTTATCTCTATGCATCTATTTATGAATCTATGACCTATTTATCTCTATGTTAGAGATGCATGGATCTATCTGTATTTATATCCATATTTATAAATAAATTTCATAAATTCATAAATACATTATATTATAAATTTATATTTATAATTATAATATATAACATAAATTATATATATGTAAATATTTATAAATAAATACATTTATTTATAAATCTACATATGGATACATGAATTTATCCATAGCTATGTATACATCTATGTATCTATGATTCATCTATATATTTATCTCTATCTAACTAGCTATCTCTTGATAACTATGGTCCATGGACTCTAAAAAAATGTATTCATATAATAATGGCCTTTGAACTTGTTTAAAAAACTTTTTTGTGGCCAATTTTTACAATGAATTTGTTAATTTAAAAAAAATAATTATGACCTATTAGGTTTTTAAAAAAATTATGACCTATTAGTTTTTTAATAAATTAATTGACCAATTGATTAGTTTTTAAAAAATAATTATCACCTACTAGTTTTTAAAAATAATTATGACCTATTAATTAGTTTTAAAAATAATTATGAACTATTCGTTTTAAAAATAATTGTGAACTATTAATTAGTTTTAAAAATAATTATAAACTATTAATTAGTTTTAAAAATAATTATGAACTATTAATTAGTTTTAAAAATAATTATGAACTATTAAGTTTTAAAAATAATTATGATCTATTAGTTTTTAAAAAATAATTATGAACTATTAATTTTAAAAAAAATTGATCTATTAATTCGTTTTTTAAAAAATAATTATGACCTATTAGTTTTTAAAAAGAAAATTAATAGGTCATAATTATTTTATGACTTTTGCCCTTGATTTTGTTTAAAATAATTTTTTTTAGACTGTGGCCCACGAAGTTGTTTTAACGACTAGTTGATTTCCTTTGTAGTTTATTTCACACATTTAAATTAAAAAGTTTTCTCCGAGAAGGGCTCATCCACGACTCCCTAGTGTGACACACAAATAAGGAAGGAACCCGCCCAGCCCCTCTCTAGACGCCCGTGGACGCTCCGCTCCCCAGAAGTCCACGCCGAGGAAGCCCCGCCCCTCGGAGGCAGCCCCGCCCCTTGGAAGGCCGCTTCGCTCTCCGGGAAGGCGGAGCAAACAGTGAGGGGAGGCGGGATGGACCAGGTCGCTCTTTCCTACGTGCCGGCGTGCGGCGCGCTTTACGTCATCCGCGTCACCCGGGCCCCGCCTCCTCCCGTCCGGCCCTGTTGCCCACATCTGCCTTTGACGCCGTCACGCCTGTCCCGTCGCTGTCACACAGCCTCTGTCTGCGTGGGGCCCGCGGGAGGTTCCGCCGGGGGTCATTGTTCAGGCAGCCGGGTCTGGGGGGAGGAGGCAGCGGCGGCTTCCAGCTAACCATCGCCGCGGGCGGGCCCGGGGGAGCTCGCGTCCCCGGATCAAGTCCCTCCCTCCGGCCCGGGCCACAGTCGGAGGTTAGTTCCACGTTGTCAGGGAAGGGAGCGAGCCCTCTCCGGGGGCTTGGTCACCAAGCGACGTCCATAGCGACCCGAGAGGCCGTCTAGCTCTGCCCCCACCCCCTTGTTTTACAGATGGGGAAACTGAGTCTCAGAGAGGGGAAGTGACCCCTGTCCTGTTGGCAGAGGCAGGATTCGCACCCGCGGCCTTCCCACTGCCTAACTTGAACTTTCTGCTCTTAATCTCGACGGGTTCTGCGTTCCGCAGGTAGGCTCGGGCCAGCTGGCCTCTGGCTCCCTTCCGCCTCGGGACCGGAGGCAGCCTAACTGGGGGATGAAAGCACGGCATCGGCAACTTCAGAGTTTCCCAGAGTAAGACATTTAAGAGAAAAACGACGGTTCCCTGGGGGGGGGGGAGGGCGGCCTAACACACCTCTGGAAGATGAAGAACAAATAAAGAAACAATCCAACTCCCTTTGGTCTAACTAAACGGGCTTTCTCAGTGCCGAGATTCCCCGTCCCCCTCCCCCCCCCCCACGTGGCTGCCATCAATTTCAGTTTTAAGTGATCGTCACTGACCGAGTCTGTTCCCTAGAACTCGGTGATCACTAAATCTTAGAGCTCCTCCGGCCCCCACTCCTGACTGCGGATGAGGAAACAGGTCGCAAAGTAGCTTACTCAGCAGGCCCAGCGTCTCCCCCGGCTTTAGTTGTGAAAGACACCTTCCTGTCGTTTTTACTCCAAAATTTACTCCAAAATTACCCCTGTGGAGCTCATTTGTGGCATGTGGTGTGGACGGCAGGCCTAAACAAGCCGTCTGCCCACCTTGTCTCCTGTTACCCAGTTTTTGTCAAATTTGGAAGTGCTTTCACATTTCTTCCACTCCGCGCTCCCCCTATGTTGCCAGAGAGATTCAGGTTGTGGAGAGACCAGAGAAAGTGAATGTAAAGAGGACTTCTCTGAAAACTTGTGTGTTTTATTGAGATACTGCGCAATTTTTTACTTTTAAGATTTTTTTACAGTGATCTAATAAAATAGCAATCATTGACATTTATAGAGCACTTAAAAACTTGAAAAACACTATATATACATACATAATGTATATATCCATATATATCTCCATATCTCCATATATATATATATATATATATATGAAATGTGATCTTATTTGATCCTTAAAACAGTCCAATTTAACAAGTAGGGGTTAAACACCACGTTTTCTCTGGCACACACACAGAACTGAGGATATAAAACCAAAATGGGAATAGCTCTGATCCGTGGCCCTCAAACCCTCAGACTGGGAGGCCGGACTGTAGTAAAAACTAGAACTCACGCTCTGGCTCCGCCCCTCAGCCCATTTGCCATAACCCCGGCTGCATTAACGCCCTCAGCCGCATCTGGCCCTCCACCGTACTTTGAGAAGCCCTGCGTTACAGTAGTGCGCTAGGCTTTGTTGAAATTAAGAGGTTAGATAGAAGATGGTCCCTGCCCTATGGACAGAGCCATTTAATAAGGGAAATTGGCCCTATTAATTGCCTAGTTGTCTAGGCGTTTTTCAGTTGTATCCGACTCTTCATGACCCCATTTGGATTTTTCTCGGCCAAGATGGAGTGATTTGCCTTTTCCTTCTCCACCTCATTTGACAGATGAGGAAACTGAGGTAAAAATGGCTAAGTGATTTGCCCGGGGTCACGCAACTAGAACTTGTTTGCAGCTGGATTTGAACTCAAGGCAATAAGAATTTCTGACTCCAGGTCAGGCACTCTATCCACTGTGCTGCCTGTCTTTAATTGCATAAGACAGCTGCAAATTCAAGTTTGCTGTGAAGAAAAACTAAGGAAATTTTAGTTAGAACTACCAGAAGTAGATTGGGGTTTTTGAGGTGGTTTTGGAACCCCTCCCAACCCCCCCACCTGTTTATTGGGAGTCTTCGGGTAGAAGCTGAAAGTCCATTTGCTGAGGGTGTTCCAGAAGGGAATCTTTTTCAGTTACTACAAGTTGAACTAATTGTCCATTAAGGCTTCCCCAAGCTGAGATTCTTTGAACTCTGCAAACAAGAGTCTTTTCCAGGGATTTACTTCCTGATTACTAAAGGTTGGGAAATCTGTCCTTTTTTGAGCATAAAAAAGTTGTTGAGAAGGAGGTTCCATTCTTGAAGTACCCACCTGTCTTTTCCCCATAGAAAAAGTGCTGCCCTGAGCATCAGCGAGTGGAGCTCAGAGGCCTCCTGGAGCCAGCAGGCTAGCCCAGCAGGGCCAGTGCCGGCCCTCCTTTCTCCAGGGGAGGAGCCAGTTAAGGGTTTTGTCTGAGGTCGTGCAGAGTGTGTCAGAGGCAGAAGCTGAACTTTGGTTCAGTCCTTTCAAATGTACCATGCCATCCAGAGTAGAGCATGTAGTTCAGCATCCCTTTGCTGATAGGAAATGGAGGCCTAAAGATGTCCATGATTTACACATGATGTCAGTAAGTGACAGCCAGGACTCATACCCAGGCCCTCTGATTCCCACCCTGCTTCAGTTATTCATTAAATAAAAATATGTCCCCTGGGCTGAGCAGTTACCTGGGAGTTATCCTTGGCTCTTCCCTCTTCTCCACAGCCAGTCATTTGCCAAGACTTACCAATTTTATCTTCATAGTATCTCTCACACCCAAGCCCTTTCCCTTTTAATCACAGTCACAATCCTATTTCAGCCTTTCATCACCTCTTACGAGCACTGCAATAAGACTTCCCATGGGCTGCCAAAATCTGAATGAGTTTCAGCTTTCCCCTTCACTAAAGTCCTAAATGTTGTAGATGGAATTCATGTTCAAGTGCTTTATAAGCACTTTGTGTTGTTTAAATTTCCCGGGGGCTAACCCATCTTGCCTTTATCATTCTCTTAGATTTGTGGCTTTAGGCCCAATTCAGTAATGTTGCCTTTGTCATACTAAGCCGTTGTATTACTTTGTGACTGTCAAGAAGCTAAACACCAAGTAACAGATCTCTTGACCAACCTACAGGCTTAGTATCTTCTTTTCAGTTGTTGCTCAGATGACTGGACACACGGATTAGTTGCCTTGAAAGTTAGAACATGGATTAAATTGAGTGCTGTCATGTTATAGATTATAAATTTGAGGCCCAATGAGGCCCTCAGAGAACAAGTTTAAGTAGCTACTAAGAATTTGAATTTAGCTCATTTGACTCCAAATCCAGGGGCTTTTTCTTCTACACCATTGTTGTTAGCAATTAAGCACATTGTACTGCTAGAATCACACCTGTCCAACTTCTGCATATTATGGTTGCTCACTGTATATTCCTCATTCCTTTTTTCCCCTTTGATTTGATTTGTTCAAACTCTTAAAATAACTGTATATTTCTTGGAGGAAACCCTGTAGCATTCTTAGCCTGGATACAATTACTGTCATCTATAAATTCATAAGGTAAAGCTGTCTGTTTTGTAGTGAATGAATTCTTTTCTGTTTGGGACTTGAAACCTGTCTCTGCTTTTCACTAGCTTTGTGAATTGGGGCAAATCACTTAACCTTGTTGAGCCTCATTTTTCTCCTTTGTAAAATTATAAAGTTGGAGTAGCAGATGTACATATAGTCCCTTCCATCTTTGTCTTTGTGATGCTATGACTTTTGCACATGTCTTCCATGAAAAGACAGCTCATATTCTTAAGGTAGTAGAGTTTATTTTTAAAATGAAAAAGTCACTCTTACATTTAAGATAGGTTATACCAATTCTTTGGGACTTCACATTGCTTAGCCTCAACTCCAGAGCTGCATAAGCCTTTTAGTTTTACTTGATTTAATTATAGATAGGCAATACAAATGACTTCTTTGAAAGTTTCTTGATTCATGCTAATTAGATTTTAATTTCCTGGTGTTATTTTATTGTAAAGTTAGGATTACCTAAATTATGATAATTTATAAATTTTTCTTTCAGAGGTTGTGGTATAGCTAATGGTTAATTTCCAATTAATTAATAAGAAAATTACTAAATTTGAGAATGATATCTGTGTAGCTTAATTGAAGAAAATTAAAATATTAGAACAACTTCAACTTAAGTTTTATTATATTAGAATTTCTTAACTATAACTTAGACTTCATGCAGGAAACAGTGCTCTGAAAGTAGGTTGCATAGAAGTCATGCTGATAACTTTTCAGAGAGAATGTATTATATCTGTGAATAAGGCTGTCATGGTTAGTGTATTTATTTCATTTTTCAGGTCAGCAGTATGGTAAATTATAAACCTGTTCATGTTACTCTATCATTTGGAAGTATACTATATTTTAGATCAGTAAAAGATTATATCTATTCCCCTGCTAGCGATACTATCTTCAAAAAAGAAGTTTGGATGTTGTTTTTTGAGGGGCAAAGAAGAATAAAGCACAAATAAAGTTTAATTTACAATGAATGTCTTGGTTTTCAAAATAAATGCTGTCTGCTTTTGGAGTTTTATATATTTTGGAATCATTCTCTGAATGCAAATAAGTGCTTTATTTGAAAAGGCTATGTGTTTTTAGGACTATCATTAATTTCTTTGTCAGGTAGGATAAATATGTTATCTAGTTGAGGGAACATTATGTTATATAATTTTAGATGGATTAAAGTAGTTGTTGCAGCCAGATCTCAACTCTTCTTTTCTCTTATGTGCAGAAAGCAAGCAAAATGCCTAAAAAGAAGACGGGTGCAAGGAAAAAGGCTGAAAGCCGCCGAGAGCGTGAAAAACAGCTAAGAGCAGCAAGAAGCAATGTCAACTTAGCTAAACATCCATGTAACGCTTCAATGGTAATTTCCCTCAATTCATTTTATTAAATACACACACACACACACACACACACACATACACACACACACACACACACACACACACACAAACACACACACACATATACACCCCTTTGTTCTAGACCTTTAGAATACAAAAACAAAATCTAGTCACTGCCCTCAAGGAGTTTACATTCTACTGGGTTTCCATCTATCTATCTATACATATCTCTCTATATATTTATATCTATTTATAGATATAGATATATAGATAGAGAGATAAAAGCTTGAGCCAAATTGTGGAGGACTTTAAATGGCAGGTTGAAAAGTTTATATTTTATTCTAGAGCATTAGGGAACCACTAAAAAAAATTAACAGGGCTAGATTTGTGTTTTAGTAATATCAATTTGGCACCTGTATAGAGGCTGAATTGGAGAAGAGTGAGACTATAGAAGCACAGAAACTACTAAGGAGACTATTTCAGTAGTTTTTGAGGTAATTGTCTGTGAGTAGAAGGAAGAATAGGAATAAGAGATGCCATGAAGGTCAAGCTGACGAGACTTGGCAGCTGAATGGATGTGGAGAGAAGAGCCAAAGATAATTTCCAGTTTGGAGAAGGGATGGATTTTGTTATAATGAATTCTATTTTTGATATGTTGTGCTTATGATTGTGGCAGAGATACCCAACAGGCAGTCATTGATTCAGGATTTGTGTTAAGGAGAGAGGTTGAGGCTGGGTATATGGATTTGGGAGTCATCAACCAGTGTGTAGATGAGAATCAATCTATGGAAGTTGATGAGAAACCTGGAATGGGAATGTAGAAAGAAAAGAGGTAATGGTTCAGGGCAGATAGTGATAAAAGCTAGATGCTGTTATTTTCAAATTACAGTGAAAGCATAAGAATTCTACTGTTTACATTGTACTGTCACATTTAATTTTAGTCTAGAATTTGATGTCACAGGATGAGGTTTATGCCCATGTATGTACATATCTCTTCTGATTTCTGCACTGATTATAGTTCATTCCATAAAACACCTAGCATATGATAATGTGCTAGAGCATCTATCTCAATAGGAAGTGTTTTTTAAATTGTCAGTTTAGAAAAGTTGTGTCCAAAATAATGTTTTATAATGATGCAAGGGTATATTGCTATATCTTTATTTGCTATTCAGGCATTTCAAACTCTGGCTCTTTGGTCCTACTTATGAGAAGTTTTCTGATGGGCACTTGGAAGGGATCAGCAAACTTCTGTCCCATTCCCTCCTCTTGCCCTGGTTAGTTAACATTGGAAGCTTATCAACATTCTTGATCTCTTTTATTTTTGGGATGTTAGTATACTGGGATATCTAGAGGCTTTAAGAAAATATGCTCTGCGAAAAACTGCAGAGCACAGTCTCAGAATCTCCTAGGGATTTTAGGGTCAAAGAGTAGGCACTATTATGGCTTACCAGAACTTAAGGACTTGCTATTCAGTGGTTCTGTGGGGACTTGGGAGCACCCAAACTCTGAAAGTGTGGCCATTTTGCTTCAGCTTCTGAGAATCCTATCTTCTTGGTCCCTATATCCATGGCTATTGACTCCATACCTTAGGAAATAGGTGAAGGCATAGAGGAGGGGCTTCTGAATTGAAGTGTCAGAGAAATGCCCATAGAGGATTAAGCCATAGTTGGTCAGCAGCAGTCAGAGGTAAGGGAAAGGGAAATAGTGAATAGTGAGTATATTGTATTTACTTTTTATTTCCCTAACTCATCACCTCTGCAGCTCCCTCTACATTCATGATTTTTTTTGTTTGTTTGTTTTGTTTACCCACTTCCACAAATGTATGGCATGGTTATTTTTGCCAGCCGAATCTCTGAAAAAGTACCTAGCTATTTTCACTGATCCTTGATTATCACAGATATTACTACACAAGATATGGGGTTGTCTGTGGCACTTTCATTTCTTTCTCTTGAAGGAACTGTCCTAATTGGAGTTGGGGTGAGATGAGGAGCCAGATAGATGGTTCAGAACTTACTTGGGTCTCCTAATTATGACTCTTCTCAGTTTGAATCTTTTTGCCAGGATTATTTCTTCACTATCTCCTCTTCCTCCTGATCTTCCTTCAAACCTTAGCCCAGGTGTCCTGCTTTTTCTATAAAGTCTTGATATTTCCCCAGTAATGAAGGATTCTTATATTGATCTGTGGACCTCTGATAGTCCCTATGAGATGTAATCTTGTTGAAGGGTAGATCTGTTTTTCTTTTGTCTTTATATCCCTGGGGTCTAGCAACATTCCTTGGACTGAGTAGTAATGGGAGATAAATGTTCAACATTCCTTGGACTGAGTAGTAATGGGAGATAAATGTTACATTTTTCTGAATTTTGCTTATACAGATGATCCTTCCCTTTTCTGTTCCATGTTTCCTACATGTTTCTTACCCATGTTTCCTACACACTTCTTACCCCTGCCCATTTTTGTAGATTGCCTTTCCAGGAGGAATTCCTTTCTGGTTTTTGTAGCAAACATGGGAATGGATAGTGTAGGCTAACAATTTATGGGCTGCTTGTGGGATTATTTGAAAATATGGTAAAGTAGCATTTGTTGCATCCTCAATCTGCCTTTTAAAAACAATCTCCCTCTATCATGTTCCACTGAGCTATCTTGGAAGCTTTCCCTCTTTTAAAATTTTGTACCTCTCTTATTCTCATGATTTTGTGTATCTTTTTTTTTTATTTCTTTGTTTTCTACCATTTCTTCTATTGTATTCTTTTAATTTCTTATGTTTGCCTTTTTTCATTCCTGGATATAACTTCTTTTTCTTGTGATAACTCCAATTTTTCCCTGTCTTTTTTGTTTCCATATCTCGGCATCTCATATATACATAATGCGATATGTGATTTTACTCAAGCCTAACATTCCTAGTTAGTTTGTGTATATTCACCTAAAATGTGTATTGACTTAATCAAAATTATAACCTTTGTAAATTTGCATTACCATCTTATGTCAATAGAAAGAAGTTTTTAATGTTTGTTTGTTTTTTTCTTACAGGAATGTGATAAATGTCAAAGGTAAAAAATTAACTATTTTTTCTTTGTTCTTTTCATTATGAAATTTTTACTTCATTTTTTTATAATTAGTCGATTTCACTCTTTTTTTTTTTTTTTTTTTAATTTCACATTACAAGGCGACAGAAGAATAGAGCATTTTGTTACTTTTGTAATTCTGTGCAGAAGCTACCCCTGTGCGCACAATGTGGTAAGTATAAATAACAAAAGACACATCTCTTTCTCTTTGCAGAGCATTATGTTTGTAATGTCAATAGGTTTTGGTCTGAACCTGAATGTTCTTTACAAGCAATCTTATAACTGCTTGTAATGAGCAATCTGTCTCCCAGATAAACTTAATGTTAAAGTATACTGCTTTTTGAGTAGCAGAAAAGTACCATTGTCCTTTTTACCTAAGAATCAATAAAATCCAGGGGAAAAGATGAAAGGTTTAGGTCACTACACCTTTTTAAAGGAAAATCTTAATTTTTATATAAATTAATATTCTACATCTTAATTATAGAGATTCACTTGTTTAGAAATTAGGCCCTTTTTTTTTAACACCTGCTAACTGATGGATGTCAAATGGACTCTTTGCATTCTATAATTATTAGTGATTTGAAGATTTTTTTTTTTTTTAATAAATATTAGCTTGGATAGTTCTTATTTTTTGGATATTATTGTTGCCTAGGTACTTTAGCAGATACCCTTTGGGATTCTTCAATCCCTTATACTTGCTTATTTTCAGTTCAGAATATAGAGTAGGATGTGTGCTATTTGCTACTCACTTGAGATAATAAGAATGGCCCTGTCATCATGAAAACCTAAACGATAAGCAGGTTTATAAAGGATTTATATGCATTCATGAGTGATAGATACAGAATGAAAAGGGAGTTAGCAGTATAAGGGTGTAACCTTTGAAGGTAATATTGTAGAGAGCTATTTATTTATCATACTGTCATACAAACTATTTTGATGTCACTTTTTTGATGTCACTTTTAGAGCTAGGTATAGAAAAACTAAGCTGAGTGAATCATTAATATCTACCATGTAAGTTCATTTGGAATATGTTGTTTAAAAAATGTGAATCTGGGTGTTACATAAGGAAGTTGATGCTAGAAGACAGATTGAGAGATCATTTTCCTGACTTTGGGAAGTAGACCATGATAAGTGAGTAAAGGATTATTATTTCATGGGTAATAGTAAAGAATTGGAATAATGAGAAGGAAGCATTTTTGATGTATGCTGTACCTGCTTATGTTCTTACTTATATCAAAAGCATGGAGATGTTGGGTCGTTGCTGGATAGAAGTATTTCCTTATTTTCTGGTACATCTCTCATTCCCAGCAACCTTATTGCCTGTCTCAAGGGTATTGTTCCATAAGCAGACAAAAATGTTAAGTGGTGACTGAAATTTATATAGTCCATAATGGTTGACTTTTCCTCTTGATTTTCTTGTCATGCTACTAGGCCACAGGTTGGGATTTTTCCTTTTGTCAAGAGTGATTTCCATTGACTTTTTCTGGGGTCATTGGTTTCCACATCAGATTGATAATAATTTATTTTTCTGAAATGGTTATCATGACTAATTAAATATATAAATTCACATGGAATAAACTCTGTAAATATTATTTGTCTTGATTTCAGGCTTGATATAATGCTGTAATATTATTCATAATATTAAAACTGGTTAAAATATATACATATATATACATACATATATACACAATGTGAAATTAATGTAATTTAAAAAAAAATTTAAGCATTTTCATGGAGTCTTAGTGGAATGAAACTTAAGAGTTCATTTAGTCATATAGCAGATGAGAAAACAGACCCAGAGAGATTGTGTCACATAAGTAGTAATTAATGGAAAAGCTAGGTCTAGAATCTGTGTGTTCTGATTCCCAGGCTATTTCTCCCCTTCCCCCTTCACAACCAGGCTGAATATTAAGTTGGATAATAAACATAACAGAAATAAATGATTATTAAATAGTAATGAATACATTTTTAAGTGTGACATATGTAAATTTCTTTTTTTTTGTGTCACAAGATTCTTAATATTGATACTAGATTATAAATTTGTGCATAAATTTATAATTGGTGTGATTTTGTATGTAAATAACTATTGCACAAAATATTTATTTAGATTTACTAATATTACTTATTTTGAAAGAATTCCCATGCGAAATTAAATATCTTAGTTATAACCACTCTTCTAGTCACTCAGATAAGTTGTAAAGAATGTTGATTTAATTTATTTTACTCTTGGGACTATTTTCTGTAGGAGAGTTCACTAAGGGAAAAAAAAAATGAAAGCTTAGTAGATATTTTTGTATTACTCTTCAAGGTTAATTTAAAACATTTTTGAATTTTCTTTTCTTTTTTTTCAAACATAGGAAAAACAAAATGTATGATGAAGTCTTCAGATTGTGTTATAAAGCATGCTGGTGTATATAGTACTGGCCTTTCAATGGTGGTAAGCATTATCTGTCTTTCTAACCTGTATGAGTCACTCTGAATTGTCAACCTTGTGGATTATTCATGGATGATTTTTAATCCCCAAATAACTTCTGCTTTATTACTCTTGTACATTTTTATTTGTTATATGATCAAGGAATGCAAATTGTAGGAATAATAGTAGGAAGATGTATTTTATCTATGATTTGCCCCTTGTTAGAGAAGGTTATTCAGTTTTGATTTAATGAAAGATTTTCAGCTAGGTATTTTTCAGTATCTTAAGTATCTTAAGTTTAACCAAGGTTCAAGTCCTTTGTTAAATAAACAGTTAACTTAGATCAGGTGTTAGAAACAAAAGGATTTACAACTAGTACCTTTTTATTTGAAAACTTAGCTCAATGTCCCCCAAGGAGACCTTTGCCTTTCCTTCTTTTTTCTGTATTCTCTCCTACAATGATCTCATCAGCCCAATGGATTGTTATCACTATGAAGATGATTCCCAGATCTGTATATCTGAATCTCTCTTCTGTTCTCCATTGTGCCATCAAAGACTTGTCTTGAACATTTTGAACCAGATGTCCAGTAGGACCTCTCTAGTGTCATAACTTGTTATCTTTTCCCTAAACTCTCCATCTTCCTGATGTTGTCCTACTAGCCTGGTCTTTCAATCTAGGTGTCATCCTTGATTCTTCATTCTTTCTCATTTCCCCTTATGCAATAATTTTTAAGAACTGTTGATTTTACTTTTGTAATACTTGTTACATATGTACTCATCTCTTCTCTAACACATCTCATCCTGGAGTAAGTCATCATTACTTCACAGCTAGACTTTTATAGTAGACTTCCAGTTGGTTCCCCTTCATCAAGTTTCTCCCCACTGCAGTTCATCCTTCACTCAGCTGCTAAAGTGATCCCTAAAGGACTAGATCACTTCCCCTTATTTATTAAATTTCAGTGGCTCCCTATTATCATCGTAAAAGCTTCCATTTGACTTTTAAAACCCTTCACACCCAACCTTTTTGTACATTTTTGGCCCTTACCTATTTTTCCAGTCCTACAATTTGCCCCCCTTTCCACTATGATCCAGCAACTGTGACATTTTTACTGTTTCTCTTATGAGATAATTGATGAGGTAATTATATATATTGGGTCTTCATGAGGTGCTTTCAGAACCAAAATTATCTTTTGCATTCTTTGCTTTCAAATATTATTGCAAAGTAGATTCTACTATTTCTTGGTAGCTTATTTTGTCTTATTTTGCCTTATCCTTTTTTTTTTTTTAAGTATAATTTTCTTTTTAAGTTATTTTTTCTATCTCCCTATCTCTCATATTTTCCCCTTCATTGGAAGAAAAGGAAAAGAAGCTCTGTACATATATGTATAGTCAAGCAAAACAAATTCTCCTTTTAAAAAATCCCCTAAGGTGTATGAATAGGAAATATAATTACTTCCATTTAGTAGATGGACAAACCAATAAAACCATTTAAATATAATCAAAGATAATTAGGGCACATATCTAGTAAAGTGCTATATTTCAGAATTATGGCTTTTTTAGTGGCATGTGCATTAGCATTCCACTTTAAAAGCCAAAAACATTCTGTAGATTTACTGTTCCATGTTTTGTTACCACTGTACAAGATCGAAGGGTTTTTATTAGAAGAATATATATTATGTGTACCCTTTTAGCTTGTAATAGAGCTAGAGTAACTGACGTTAGGGTTTGGTTTGTATTAAATTTTAGCATTGTCAAGAAAGATGCATTCTGTGTGGTCATAGAAAAACACCACCAGCTGTCTTTTTAAAAACAACACTTAGCTTTTTAATCTCATTTGTCCAAGAAGAACTTCTTTAGAAATTATATATGCGTACTCTTTTTTTTTTTTGAAAGTTAAAAAAAAAAAAAAGTTGATGCTAAAGTTCATTCAGTTATAAGAAGCCCTTACCAAAGTTCATGAATACTACATTAAAATAGAAATTTATTCTGGGGTATCTTAAGTGAAGGAGCTATTGCACCTAGCCTCTCAGTTGATTTAACGATGTGTAATATTATGCCTAATGTGAAGTAGATAAATAGGTTGTTGATTTCATGGATTTTATGTTGTTACTCCCTTTCCTTCTATTTCTTATGATTTTCAAGTGCATATAGTGAGTAGATGTTGACTCTTCAGTCAACAGTATTTGTGTTCTAGGTGAACTTTCCTGCTATGAAACTATTACACCAAAAGCAGATGAATTATTACATGTATAAGCTTTGAAATTATTGGGGGCAGCTAGGTGGTGCAGTGGATAGAGCACCAGCCCTGAATTCAGGACCCAAGTTCAAATCTGGTCTCAGACACTTAACACCTCCTAGCTGTATGACCCTGGGCAAGTCACTTAACTCCAGCCTCAGGGGAAAAAAAAAGAAAAAAGAAATTATTACATGTATAAGTCAATGGCAAAGACCAATATTTCTCTCCCCCCTCTCTGGTTACAGGGTGCCATCTGTGATTTCTGTGAAGCTTGGGTTTGCCATGGGAGGAAATGTCTGAGTACACATGCTTGTCTCTGCCCTCTTACTGATGCAGAATGTGTTGAATGTGAAAGAGGTGTATGGGACCACGGTAAGTTATTAGAAATATTTTGTAGGGGGCAGCTAGGTGGCGCACTGGATAGAGCTGGTCTCAGACAGTTAACACTTCCTAGCTGTGTAACTCTGGGAAAGTCACTTAACCCTAAATGTCTCAGAAAAAAAAAAAGAAATATTTTATAAAGTCGGGGGGGGGGGGGAGATATTCTACTTTGTTAGATAGGTAGGATGTTTTTAATACCATTCAGAATATTGCTTGCAAAATTATTTCTAGAGTTATAGCTAATGGAAATAGTTTTATGTCAGTTGTTGGCAATTGTATTAATTGTCATGACATTATGGAAAGGGGCACATATCAATAGCTTTGTCTACCCAAGCAACGAGAACAAATTGTCTCATTTAGGATTTGTGAATATTATTTGATGTTTTAAGTGCAGAGTTCTGGCCCATAACATTGTTTTATCATTTTTTAAAGCAGTGTTACTTAAGATTACTTAATTTTACTGTGTCAACATGTTTGGATATTGTCTTGGGCATTCCAACAGGAGGCAGAATGTTCAGCTGCTCTTTTTGTCGTAACTTCCTGTGTGAAGATGATCAATTTGAACATCAAGCCAGCTGTCAGGTATTGGATGCAGAAACATTTAAATGTAAGTAATTTTATTTAAGTTGTCATGTCTATCTAAGGTACTTTCCTTTAAGAATAATAATATTTGGTGGGGGAAAATAGCATACTTTCTGTGAAACCTTCCATGATAATTTAAGTGAATATTGATTTTTTTTTCCATTAATGGATGAAACAATTTCAATACACGTAGCCTACTGACTTTAGATTACTGCTATTTTGTAAGTGAACCAACTTATTTTCCATAGGACTTGATACTTAGATAGTTTGAGTAGGCTGTTTCTTCATTCAAAACATTCAAATAAAGTGTATATACATATATACATATATATATATATATATATATATATATATATATTTTATTACAAGAAGTATTTTAGATGTGTTCCTTATCTTTAGTTTTAAGGTACGTTCATATACTAAGGGATTTCTAAGATTGCCATCTTTTACTGTTTCTAGGCTAATAGACAAAAGTTTCAAGGACTATTATAGGAGTGTTTGAAATTATGAATCAAGTTTCAGCCCTTTAGACACATTGCAATAATGTGTAGCAAAACACTGATATTTTTCCTTTGTGCATTTTATAGCACATGGAATAAAAGGCAGGGAATTGTGAATGATAGGGTTATAATAATGTCATCTCTTAGAGATTCAATAAGAGATGCAAGCAAAGCCCCAAAGCTCTATAATCATCAGTATCCCAAGAAGAAATGATCACTCTATCATTGATGTGTGATATTAAAGTCAGTCTCATTGTAAATTCAAAATGTTGTTCTGTTTGCTATAATGAATTCTTAAAGGCCTTTTTTCTCTCTCCCATCTGGTTTGTTTTTCATTTTCTCACTTACCAACTGCTGTTGGAATATGAGAAGGTTCTTGAAATGCCATCCCAGTTGTTCCATATTAATATAGGCTACTTTTATTCCCCCAATTGGTTGAATACAGTAATTTGTGCATTTGACATAACTGACTTGTAGGAACTTTTTATTTAAGAGTGTGGCTCAAACCAGATTTAAATGTAATTGGGAAGTATTCAACAAGATAAATAAAAAGATAAGAAAACATAGATATTATATTTTAAAACTAAATCAAAATGTACTCCTGCGGGGGTCCTTGTATATGGATTTGTTGTTCCTATTTCTATTTGAGTTTGACATCCCTGCATTATTGCCTGCTTTACATAAGCAGAGTCATGATTACCTCTGAATGAAAAGTATACTAGAAAATTGTACTGTTTTAAGAACATGCTGCTAGAAGAGAATGTTCAAAATTAAAATTAGGCAAAGAAATTACATGCTATTGGAATATTTTAAATCTCTTTGGTAAATATCCACTTTTCTTGATCAATAAACTTTTTAGAGATTTAGTGGGTAGAATGCTTGGATTCAAATTCTGCTCCAGACTCTAGTTGTGTGACTAGTTAAGCAGCAAGTCATTTAATAACCCTTAATTCTCAGTTATATCAAGTAAGATAACATGTCAAGCATATTTCAGATCATAAAACATTGTATAAATGCCAGCTGCTGTTATTATGAACGCTAATGTTTTTCTCACATGCATAATGCAGCAAAAGAGTTATAGATGGGGGCTGGCAGGCAGCATTCACTTAATGGCTGAAGGGCAGATAGAGACATGGAGAGGAGAGATGGTCTGGGCAGGCCTGGCTTCCCACCTTGTCCCTCTCTCATAAGACATAGCCTAAGGGGAGAGTGATTGGGATCACAAAGAAACTGGCTCAGACAGTGTGGATTTCATCTCCTTGATGGATGTAGCCGCTCAAGAGATCTATCACTTTAGGGTATTAATGTGTTTTGAAACATTCTAGGGAGAAGGTGGTAGCAATATTACCCAGGTAGCAATATTACCCAATGAAATAGGAAGGAGTACTGGGGAAGAAGCCAAGTCTGCAGAAAGCTTCATGTTATACCCAACCAGATTGAAGGATCCTGGGAGTAGAGATATAACGGACAGGAAAAGAAAAAAAAAAGAAAAATGGAACTGATCTGCCAATTTTTCTTAAAAACAAAATTCTTAATATGGATGACAGTAAATCAACCAAATTTTGTACTCTTAACACCAAAGTACTTGATGTACTTTTCTAGCCACTCCCAAATCCAATACTTCTGTTTCCTTTGCCCATCCTTACTTTTAACAAACTTCTTGTTCTATCTACTTACCTTACACAGATAGGGGTGTGGCAGAGTGAGGAGCTAGTATCTGAACCCCCAAAATCAGTAATGGTGTTGGGGGTTAGCCCTTTGAAAAACCTATGGCATGTGTGGGGGACTAAAGGAAAGGCCCTTGCTTGGATCCAAGAGGGAAAAGGTGATTTGTCATTCCTACGGTTAAGGATGATGGGTGTAGCAATATGTTAGCTGCTGGGGAATTGAAGAAACCTGCAGTACCTGGAGGGCAAAGCTCCAAGAATCAAAATAGTTTGGGTTGATTTCCCTTTTCTTCATTAGAGGTCCATCTTGATTGTGTGTGTTCTTGTTTTCAAGTTTGAACTTGGATACAGAAGACTTAGAAGTTACATACTGGATCTGAAGGTTCCTCCTGAGATTCAAATTTGTAGAAAATAGCAGTGGTAGATTCAGCTTGAAAGTGACAAAACTCTTATCTTCTCCCCCAGGTGTTTCCTGTAATCGTCTGGGACAGCACTCGTGCCTCCGGTGTAAGGTAGAAATGGCTCCGTTGTGTGTCTTAGCGCAGGCTTTCCTTCACTTTCTTACTCTGCAACAAGTTCTTGGATTGTTCATTCACAGCATGTTCTTGGAAGGAATTTGAATGATAACACCTAGTAGTTGAATGCTCCCTCACTTTACATAGAAAACAGCCACCAAGAGAGGGGCTAAGTCCCTTTCCCTTGCCTGTGGTCACATATAGCAGAAGTGGGACCAAAGCCAGTGCTCTGAATGCCATCCAAGCTCTTTCCACCATTTCTGCTCCCTCATCAGGGGAAATCACAACATACAAAAAGATCTCTGGGTTTTGATAAATTTCATGTAAATGGACCTTTCCCCCCTTCTTAAAAATATATTTATTGTTACCAGAAAGGAGAGATGTATCTGGAATCAAGAAGAACTGAGTTCAAGTTTGACTTTAGATACTATGCAAGATGGCTCTGGGAAAATCAGTTACTCCCCATTTGTAAAATGGGGATAATAATTGGCATCTGCCTGCTTTCAGGGTTGTTGTCAGGCTAAAATAAAAGAGTATTTGTAAAGTGCTTCCCAGATCTTAAAAGAGCTATAAAAATGTAAGTTATTATTGTTTTAACTTGCATAATCCATTATTGACAAGGACTATTGTAATTAGCCAGAGTTTTTATTGATTATTTTTTCCTACAGTTTAAATGATAAAAGCAAAAAGACTACAGTAACCTTATTCACACTCTTTCCCTCATTGTTGCCCCCTAGAAGAATCCTTAACCTTGGTGGGTAGAGAAAGAAGGGAGGAGAATAAACATTTATATAGCTCTAGCCCCCCCTTTGTGCTGGGGACTGTGGTAAGTGCATCACAAATATTATCTCATTTGAACCTTACAACAACCCTTAGAGCTAGATGATGGTTAATATCATAGTGGAGGAAACAGACATATGAGTGACCTGAGGTCACTCAGCTTGTCAGTGCCTGACTGACTCCAGGCCCAGCACATTATCCACTGTCCCACTTAGCTTCCTGTTGTAACTAGCATTTGTATAAATCTTTTAAATTTTGTAAAGCACTTTACAAGTATTAACTCATTTTATATTCAGAACATCCCTGGAAGGTAAATGTTTTACTATTATTATTCCCATTTTGCAGATAGAGGTTAAATAAGAGTCACGGCTAGTAAAAGACAGGATTTGAACTTAAGGCTTCTTGATTCCACAGACAGATTCATGAGTTTGCTTTGGCTTGCTTACAAGTCAATATATAAACATTTATCTAGCTTTCTATCCATTGACTTATTCATTTATTTCTCTTCTTTACTCAAGATTTTGATAATTATATTTAAATATACTTGGTTTCCTTTGTAATCCTGTACATTTTTTGATGCATTTAGAAACATTATTCTGAGAAAAGGGGTCTGTAAGTTACCATATTACAAAAAGGGTCCATGACTTAAAACAGTGAAGAAGCTATGCTTTCGATGTTTCCACAGTATTGTGGGCCACTTAATAATTTCCTAGCCAGAGTAAACCCTTTAATAGTTGTTTTTCTTACAAGGCCATGTCCAGTCTTAACTTTTTCCTTCATTTTGGGTCAGATTGCTAATCAATAGTGATGATCAATTTGTAACTTTCGTTGCATCTGTTTTGAGCATCTGTTCTTATGGGGGAGAAATCATTTAGGATGTTGAGTGCCTCTGTCTGTGGTGTACTACATGTATTAGAGGGATATCATCCTGTAGTAAGTTAAAGTCTTCAATTATAAAATTATGGGCTGATCCAGTCTTTATTTTCCCAAGGAACCCCTAGCTGACTTTATTCTTTCTCAGAAGTGAGATTTCTCTGATCCTCAGGAAGCTTTCTTTCCTTCTGTGCTCAATCAGGACTATTTCATGAACTTTGTTAAAGGTATGTCACACTTATTCCTTTCTCTTCTGTTTAGGCCTGTTTCTGTGATGATCATACAAGAAGCAAAGTGTTTAAACAAGAAAAAGGAAAAGAACCTCCCTGTCCTAAATGTGGCCATGAAACTCAAGAGACAAAGGATCTGAGCATGTCAAGTAAGACTCTCTTTAGTGTTCATTCTTGGGTCTTAGAGATGTGATTTAGTGTTCATTCTTGGGCCTTAGAGTTGTGTGGGGCATTTTGTGTGCTTTGTGTTTTCATGTGGGTAAGAAAACTGGACTTGGCACTTTTGTTCTTCTCCAGCCTCTTTTCCTTCCTGACCCTGTTCCCTTTTTTCTATCAATCTATGGTTAACTATCAAAGTTAGAAGAAATATTTGATGATTATTTTAAGTTTGACAGAATGAGAGGTATCATGGGATAGTGGATAAGGGAACAGGCGACAGAGTTGGGAAGGCTGTCTGACACTGGGCAAATCACTGAACCTTGCAGTGGTCCCAGGAATCAGGATCACGTGACAAAGAGAATTTGCCAGTTTGCATTGGTAGAGTAAGTGTTTTCTTACCAGGAGTTCCTATCACCAAAGAAATTACGTGTTCAATAAAAATGAAAAAGGATATTGGGGCTAAAATGCGCTTTGGAAATCATCTAGCCCAACTTCTTTTTATGTAAGAGGAAAATGAAAATAGATGTGATTGTTAGTGTTCTTATATAACATTTTTAAAGTTATTATCTAGTAAGACTTTGGGTGAAGGGGTCCAAAAAGTTGAAATACAGTTCAGTTTCTAAGAAAACTGTAGTTCACAGTTTCTAAAATAACTTTTTTAACCTTTTATAGAAAACACTTCAAAATTCCCATATTAGCTTTATAAATAGTTTTGGTAATTCTATTTAATTAAGAAAATTGACATTTCTATAAATCAAATGAAAAATCAAGAGGTGTATATTTTATAGACTTCCTATATATCTATTAGGCTAACCCAATTGCTGATTTGTTTTTCAGTTGTAGAAAAATAGGACAAATTGAGCACATCTGTTTTCCATTGTATCTTTTCATATATATATACACACGCGTGTATATATATATATATATATATATATATATATATATATATACACGCGTGTGTATATATATATATATATATATATTTAATTTTTTAAAGAGTAAGATATATGAAGTCATACTAGGAGTCATATGAGTTACAAGAATACAAACTCAAGAATGAATTTTTGTTGTACATCTAACCCAGTCAAAAAACCTGTTTTTTCTATTATAGTAAAGAAATTAGATTTGATAATTTCGTATTATGTCAGTGTTCTTGTGTCTTCACAAAATAGTTCTCCACCCCTAATACATTTGTGTATCTTTTCTGTTTTCCTATCACTATAAAAAACTAAGCCACAAACCAGCAATATTGTCAGCCTGGGACATGTCACGGATGTCGCAGCATCCACCTGTCAGAGACGACTAGCCTTTGTTAGTTTCACTTGATGATAGAGATGTTGACTCTCTTGATTAAATGATTATTGTTATACAGTTCATTATTATTGCTTTATGTTTGTGTCCTGCAGAAGTGTCTGTCATACACAAGTTATATAGTTTATTGAAGTATAACCTTCTGTGTATGTTTTATTTTTTCACTGCATTAGTTGCTTTTCCATTAAGAATAGCATAGGACATTTGGAATGAAATTGGAGCATTTAAGAAAGGACTTTAAATTTGATTGGGCAGGGTTTGTCAGAAAGCAGCCAATTATTAAAATTATTTCATATATCTTAAGAGGAAGGATCTTGAAAAATGGTGGGTGCTGACTTTATGCCTCTGTTTTCTTGTAGCTCGCTCCTTAAAATTTGGCCGGCAAAGCGGATGCGAAGAAGTGGATGGAGCTGTTGGGTATGATGGCTATTGGAAGAATATTTCATCAGAACCGGCGTACCCAGAAGAAGAAGATGATGATTACGAAGGAGAAGAGGATGAGGAGGAAGAGGAGGAGGGGGGAGGAGGAGCAGGAGAGAGAGGAGGAGCAGGAGAGAGAGGAGGAGGAGGAGGAGCAGAAAAAGGAGAAAAAGGAGGAGCAGGAGAGAAAGGAGGAGGAGGAGGAGAAAAAGGAGGAGGCGGAGGAAAAGATTCAGATATAGAAACCACAGATCTGTTCAGTAATATGAATTTAGGAAAATCTTATACCAGTGGCTACGGTCAATATGAAGAGGCCGAAGACTAAGAATGAACATTTCTTCCACATGGGTGGATAGTATCTGACAGGAGAAGAGTGTATGTGTGTGTTTGTGTGTGTGTATATTTGTGTTTGAGTTTGTTTGGTCAATTGTGTATATGGGGTTTTCAAAAGTAGTTAGGCTTTGTGCTAAAGTGTTGCCATGCTTATTAAGGGAAAAGGGGCATAGATCTTTTATAGAAAACTCAAAATCAGATTTGTAGCACAAGGAAAATGATTATTCTTATTCACTAAAGTATTGAAGCATCATGGATGAGATTGTTCCTGATTATTATCTTGTGGCTTTACAACAGAACTGGAAATATGGGAATGGTAGTATAGAAGATAATTGTATTTGTTGGAAATTAAAGTTTCATTTTTTCTTAATATTGTCTAACTCCATCTTGTCATTTCACAAGCTGTGTTATTTGCAGAAGTTCATTAATGTATGTCCCTCATGCCAATAGATACCAGAGTTCTGGTATATAATATATATTCTGAAATGTCATTAAATATTCATGTTGTCTTAATTTTTGAATTGGCTTTACTTTTTACATTATACATGTCATAGTACATTGAGGTATAAAGGGTAAGATAATTTGAAATTCAAGTAGCCTAAGACCTTTTTTGAAGAATGTATTTCTTTAACGTTTTCATGGGAGTGGATATTCCTTCCATTAGTAAAAACAGCAGCTCATGGAGTCCTTTTTTTCCAGCATGGCCACTAGGGGCGGAGTGGTTAGGACACCGGACTTGGACTCCACTCAGGAAGACCTGAGTTTACCTCCTGCATGGGACAGTTCCCAGCTGTAGTCACCCTGAGCAAGTCAGTCCAGCTATCTGCAAAGTGGCCTAATAGTAGCACTGGCATCCTGTGTTTGTGAGGCTCCGCGACATGGTTGGTGTCAAGCCCTTGTTATCTCTTAGGATGATCATTTCCTAATGCTTGTTCTTGCCCCTCACCTGGGTACCAGCAAGGCCCTTGACCTCTCTGGGTTTATGTGGGAACAGTGCCAGGCTATTTCCAGTCATAACAGCCCTGGATGCTGCAGCCTCTTCTCACAATGACATCGCACCCCTGCTTGATCCTGCCATGGCTTTTATTAAAAAAAAATTAATTCCCTTTTGTCACTTGTTGACTCTCAAAAGAATGTAATGTTACAAGATTCATACCCTTACAAAGCTCATGAAGGGAAAATTTAAGATTTATATATATATAAAATAAGAATCTTAACAGGCAGAAATTTTGACAAGGCCAGGGAGGGACTAAAATTTCCCAAATGCAAGCTTACCACAGCCTTCTTCCTCTTTGGTAATTCTGTGCCCAACTCATTTGCAATATCTCACACAAATATATCCTGATGTATCAGCTAAAGTGGGCATTCAACCAGTTTTCATTGAGGAATAGGCATAGTTAATCCATTTTGATTTTTTATTTTTCAGTATGGATTTGTCAAGACTTCGCTCTTGAGTCATGTAACTCACCGAGAAAGCTTTGTAATGTTCACTTCCCATGCACTCTCTATCATTTGAAAAGAGAAATAATTGTGCAGAACTTTACCACACATGGGAAGCCCCAATTTCTGACCTTTAACTATGAGGGGGAAATGTGTTACATCTTGCTTTGATATTAATAATCAAAGGTCATTGAACTGTGTTCTGACATCTAAGAATCATATGGTCTTAATGTTTTATTAAAAATCACTAAGATAAAGTTTAAAACTTTTTTGCTCTGGTGAATCATGTTTTATAATAAAATAGTACATTGTAAAAGACAACTTTTTTTTTTTTTTTGCTGAGGCAATTGGGGTTAAGTGACTTGCCCAGGGTCACACAGCTAAGAAGTGTTAAGTGTCTGAGACCACATTTGAACTCGGGTCCTTCTGACTTCAGGGCCAGTGCTCTATCCATTGCACCGTCTAGCTGCTCCCAAATATTTCTTTATATACAAGACATAAAATGAAGACTTCATATGGAGCCATGAATTTACATTTCATATTACTTGATTTAAAATATGTATACATAATACATAACATGCCACTTTCAAAACTCTTTTGTGTTTCCCTCTAAACTTTCCTTCTGCTGATTTAAAAATATGTATGTTTCAATAAGGCCTCATAGCATCACTGTTGCTGACCCTCTCAGTACCCTTTGCTGAGTAAAAAAAAAAAAAAGTATTTTCAAAGCAAAATCAGTCATAGTCCATTTAAGAGACATGGTTGGTCACTGCACTGATCAAGAGTTCTCAAACCTTTTAAAAATATTTTTATGTTTTCTTTGTCATCAATTTTTTTTTTTTTTTTTGCTTCTGCTTACTTCATTCTATCAGATCAAACTACCTGGGATTCCCTGAAGTTTGTCTTCTTATACCTTAACAGTTATTTGATAATATTCTGTTGCAGTTATATGCCACACATTAGACATTCCACAATTAATGGGCACCTCATTAGAGTCGAATTATTTTTATATTTTCTTTTTTATTTCCTGAGAATTAGTAAGCTAGTATAACTTGCAACTTATTTCCTTCCCTTATATTTTCTTCCATCTTTACTTTTGCTCTGTTTGCACATTCTCTGTTGGCCCACCTTTTTAAGTTGTCATTCCAAATCCTTTTAGGGTTTCATAGTTGAATGTAAGATATTGATTTATCATCAATAAATGTTTGATTTGTATACTTTATTTAATAAACACTTGTATGTCTGGGGTCATGCAAAATTTCTTAGGTGAAAAGGGGCCACGAGTGGAAAAAGTTTAAAAGTTCTATGCACATGAAATATTTAACCAAAATCTGAGTGTGTTTGACTTCTGTTTATCTTTCAGATGTATAGTTCCTCTGATGATTGGTACTCCTCTATCTTTTCCTCTACAGAGATGCTAGCAATAGCAATAAGAGTAGAAAAAGAAATTGAAGGAATCAGAATAGGCGATGAGATAATAGATAGCTTTTTTTTTTTTTTTTTTAAAGGCTGGGGTGTCTAAGTGACTTGCCCAGGGTCACACAGTTAGGAAGTGTTAAGTGTCTGAGACCAAATTTGAACTCGGGTCCTCCAGAATTCAGGGCTGGTGCTCTATCCACTGCTCCACCTAGCTGCCCCAATATCTTTTTTTTTTTTTTTTTCCAGACTATATAATGGTAAAAATCTTGAGATTTAACTAAAAAGCTAATTGAAACTAATTGCAGCAAAGTAGCAGGATATAAAATATGGCCATAGAAATCATCAGCATCTCTATATGTTCTTGTTATTGTTTGGTCTTCATTCTGGATGAAGTCCATGACATCAGGTACGTGATTCCACGATGTGCAAGTGAACTGGATTTGAGTGAGGGAGGGCCAGGCAAGGTCACCTGCCTCATTTTTCCCTCCAGGCACATCTGGGTCCAGTGGCCAAATATAGGTCAGTAGGACTGGAGATGGTCCTGGATGTGGTGGGAAATTTCTATGTATCACCAGTAGAACTCTGCAGTCCATCAGGTGGCTACAAGTGTGTTAGCTCACGCCTCTGGCCTGGAAACAAAACCAGACCTCCTGGTCTCCTTTGTCTCACAATCAGTAGGGCCCTCTGTGACTCACTCATAAGCCTGTGCTTGTTCCTCCTTGCCCACAGCCTCAACCTGGGATCCCTGGAGGGCTCCTGTAATCTGCCTCCAGAACATCTTGGGTAAGAACTCCCGAGTCTCCCAAAGGTAAGGCTACAGTAGCTTACACAGCTGCTCCCAAACCTTGCTGTTTGTTGGCTTGGCAAGTCATTTCAATGTGAGGGCTACCACCATGAGAACTCAGATTAGCCTCTTAATTTAAAATTAAATTAAATTAGAAAATAATTTATTTTAGGCAAAATAAGTTTGATTTTTTATTTGTTTGTTTCCAGAAATTTTGTGACTGATTTTGGGAAAATGTTACCTAATTATCTTTCTTGATCTCAGTATCTGTTTTTAAAAATTTGTCAATGAATATACAAGAAGCCAGGCCCCAATATTCATTCAACATTGGACAGATATGCTATTAGAAATTACAATTCATCATTATTATTTCTCTTTGTGGTAGACAATGGTCTAGTAACTTCTTGGCTGGCATTTTATTATGCTATGTGTGGTGGTGACCTTTTAAGATCACCTACAAGCTTTAGCTTCTACAGAATATATTAGCCATTCTAAATGTAGACATAGAGTATTTAGTATGCAGACCTATACTTTATGGTCTGGCCAGATACCATTCCCTTCTGGGAGGCAATTTCAGTTGTTAATAGATTAAGTCCTAAAAAGTATAGGTGTGATTATGTTAGAGGTCATAAATATCCTATGACAGATGAAAAATATCGAGATAGTATCACTAAGAAACTTCAAATAGAAAATCAAAATGGGGTGCATAGACCAGGTATTTTTGGCTAAACAATAGAAAAAATTGAACTAGCTATAGCTATTTGTTCCTGCTGTAACCTACTTAAGTCACCAAGTAAACTGTTTCTCACTCCCTCACTTTCTTGTTTTCCGGTCCCTCCACCCCTTCAGCTTCCTTTCAAGTGTTGTTTTTTCCATCAGAAGGTAAGCTCCTTTAGGATTGGGACTATCTTCCTTTTTTTGTTTTTGTTCTCTGTACTTAGAGCAGCTATACCTGATGCAAAAGAAAGTCTTTAATAAATGTTTGTTGACTGACTACATCACTGGTCCCCTTCTCAAAGAGCAAATGCTTTTGAATTTTATATAATTGGAATTATATATTTTTTCATTTGTGATTGCCTCTATTTAATGCTAACTTAACTTACCCCTTAGCCATAGTTGCATGAACTGGATCAGATTCTCTTTTAATTTTTTATAATATTACTTTAAATATTCTGGTAATGTATCCACTTTGAGTTGTGTGCGTGTGTTTGTAAGATGTGGTCTAAATTTTATCTGTACTAGATTTGTTTCTAGTTTTCCTAAATTTTTGTCAACTAGGGAGCTCTTTCTTGCTAAGTTATACTTTTAGTTATTAAGTTCAATTATTTCTGACTTTTCCTTGTCTAGTTTGATCCATTAATATAAGTTTATATTTTTTAACCAGAACCAAATAGTTTTGATGATTACAATGGGTCTTGTAAAATGAGGGGCCAAGATTTGGAGAGGACCCTGATAAATATTCAATATAACTATAAACTTAGTTTTTTTGTTTGTTTTGTTTTTGCTAAGGTAATTTGGGTTAAGTGACTTGCCCAGGGTCATACAGCCAGGAAGTGTTAAGTGTCTGAGATTAGATTTGAACTCAAAGTCCTCCTGACTTTTCAGAACTGGTGATCTATCCACTGCCCCACCTAGCTGCCCCAAGACAGTTTTTTAATGTTAAAGATAGGCTAGAATTTATGCATCCAAATATAAGTAATTCCATCAAAAATAATTTGTTTTTATGTTTATTAACAGCTTGCTTATTTACCTTATTCATTAGCATTCATTATTAATCTTTTTGACTGTTTCCAAAAAATCAAATCTGTATACAAATCTGAAAATTCACCAAGTGCACTGGAAAGAATTCAAGACAAACTTTGAAGGAAGTTTGAGAACAAGAAATGCAAAAAATATTTTCAGCAAAAGTAGTTTTCAATAAAATCACTGGAAATGAGATATATTGTTTCCTAAGGTGACATAGCTTAAATAAAACTAGAAATCTTACTGGGGTGCTAAAACCTATCTAGGAAACTTACAAATTCCATTAGAAAACTGGAAATTTAATAAATTATAAACACAGCTAAAATATTAAAATTTAGTGAGAAAGTAGTGTGGTGAGAAAACTACAAAAATATTAGGAAATTGGAAATAAATGTAGTAAGTCCAAGCATCTATAAATGTGGAAAAGTAAAGAGAAATCAACAAATACAGGATTCTAAACTTTCTAGAAATCAACAAAAATAGAGCTAGAAATGCAACCAGAAAGTTGTAAATGGAGATACAATTTATAAATATAAGTAGAAAGCAGGAGATCTAGCCAGAAGGCTACAAACTTTGTTAGGAAATTACAAACAGTATGAAACAATTCTTTCTTTATATTAGACAATCCACCTAAAAGGTCTTACTTAGCTTAAAACTACTGCTAAACACCCAGAACTGCCAAATTTATGAGCATTTCTTATCAAGATCTCTAGACCATAGCTTAAAAAGTAGGAGTTATATTCTCTTGTCAGGGATGACGTTATACCTATATTGAACTGGTAAGAATTTGCCTTCAATCCTTCAAATCTAAGCAAAATCACTTTCAATGGAAAAATTAAAGCGAGAGAAAGCTGCCTATATATATGATCCAACTAGATGCCACAGAAAGTAACTGCAGTCTAGGAAAATTGTGGTAGAGGCTCCCAGAAATTAATAGGAAACACCCCCTCCCCAAAAAAAGATATAGCAATAAAATCCATGGCTTTAGGTTTCTTTATGTCAAGAATTGGCAACCAGAAAGTTGAACTATAGAGTCTAAAGTAGGAGGTATATTTAACCTTAACAGTATTATATCAACAACTGACATTTTAATGGTGTTTTAAAGTTTACAAATGCTTTATGGATATTTTCTCATTTGGGACTTAAAACAATTCTGTGAGATAAGTAATACAGGTATCACAGGTAGCATTTTCCATCTGAAATATCTGAGTCCCAGAGAGACTTAATTGACTTGCTCATTGTCACACATTGCTAAGTGTCAAGAAACAAGATATAAACCTATTTCTTCTTGACTCCAAGTTAAGAATTTGATTATTGAGATTTAGAATGAGAAGTCATGACTAAAATAATCTTCTGGCTATACCAAGTTCAAAAGGAATAAAAGGTATTAAAGGGGAGTAGCTTGGAATGGAAGTCATGTTGAAGAGCAGAAAAGTATTATATTTCAACGATATATTCATAGGAGGAAATGTAGGAAACAAAAACATACAAACATGATGGAGATCACCTGTATTAAGAAAACAGGTAGAAATAGAAGTGATATATATATATTTTTTTATCAGAGTTGCCAAAGCACCTGGACAGAATAAGGAAATAGATACATTTGGGAAACTCAAACCAGTTTGATATGAAAACATGACGTCCCAATGATCAAGGGACTTCAATTTCTAGTGCAGACTCATCTGTGGGAGTTCTGTTGATTAAAACAGAGAGACTAAGACTTTCTTAACTAATCTTAAAACCGGAGGAATAACTGATAAGAACTTTGATTCTTATTTTGAAGAATGAAAGATTAGTTACTATGGTGGAGATGACAGGAGCCTTTTAAGAGAGTGAGCATTCCATTTTACAATTTGTCATAGGGGAGAAGAAAGCTTGCTAGACAGCTCTTTTAGCAGGGGCAAAGATTTGGAAATTGAGGGGACGCCCTTCAATTGGGGAATGTCTGAGCAAATTGTGGTATGTGACTATGAGGGAATACTATTGTACTATAAGAAATGATAAACAGTATATTCTCAGAAAAACATGGATTTACATGAGCTGATGTAAAGTGATGATGTACTGTGAACAAAGTAAGAGCAAAATTGTGAATGACTTAGCTGTTCTCAGACATATAATGATTTAAGATAACTCTGAAGGACTTATGATGAAAAGTGCTATCCATCTTCAGAGAAAGAACTGAGGATGTCTGAATCTAATTTGAAGAATACTTTTTTTTTAACTTTTCTTTTTTTCTTTGAGGGTTTTTTTTTTTTTTTGGTTTACAATTTATTTCACAACATGAATAATATGGAAATGTTTTGCATGACTGCACATATATAACCTATGTCAAACTGCTTAACTATTCCCCCCCCCCCCCCAGGCTGGGGTTAAGTGACTTGCCCAGGGTCACACAGCTAGGAAGTGTTAAGTGTCTGAGACAGATTTGAACTCAGCTCCTCCTGAATTCAAGGCTGGTGCTCTATCCACTTTGCCATCTAGCTGCCCCCTCTGCTTAACTTTTCAATGAGAGGAGATCATTGAAGAGAGAGAGGAAGAGAGAGAATCTGGAACTTGGAGTTTTAAAAAACAAATGTTAAAATTTGTTTTTATGTGTAATGGGGAAAAATAAAATAGTAAATTTTTAAAAAGGAATAAAAGCCTAAAAAGAAAGTAAGAAAAGAAAGCTGGCTAGAATCTGACATGAAACTTAGACTTTTGTAGAACATATATACAAAATTATAGGAAAGTTTCTTCGCATACTTATGGTTTCTGAATTGCCAATAGTGAGTCTGTTTTCTAAGTGGGTGATATTTAATTTGGAGTCAGGAAAATTTGGGTGTTCAAATCTTACTGTAGATACTAGCTTTGTGACTCAAGGCAAGCCACTGAACTTCTCAGTCTCATTTCCTCATATGTAAAAAAAAATTATCTTAGACAAACTTCTTTGTGGACCTTAAAGAGCTATATAAATTCTTGTTATCGTTATTATTAGTATCTAGGTTTGAATATTGACTGTCTTAAAATAGTGATTTTTACTCAGATTAATGTTAAAGAAGGAAGAAATAGTTTTCCTGGCACAAAATCTTCCTTTTCTTATTGAGACTGCTGATGATACAGATATCCAAGCCTGAGAAGCAGAGAAAATTTTGTCAGAATAATATCAGTAATTTGCATTTTTTTCTTAAAACTCAGATCTGACCATATTATTTTCCTTCAATAGGATTCATTAAATAGCACTGACTCTATTGAATTTAGGATCAAATAGAAATTCCTCTATTTGATTTTAAAGTCCCTTTTCAGCCTGAACCGCCTTTATCTTCTTCCCCTTCCCACACTCTGTGGTCTAGCCAGATTAGCTTTTATATTATTCCTCAGCAATAACATTCCATCTTTCCCTCTCCTCTCAGTAAGGCATTTGGGATTAAGTGACTTGCCCAGGATCACATAGAGCTACTAAATGTCAAATGTCTGAGGCTAAATTTGAATTCAGGTCCTCCTGACTCCAAGGACAGTGCTCTGCCCAGTGTGCCCCTGGCTAGCCTACAGTTTTGTGGGCTGCTTGTTTGACATCTCAGACTATTTGTTGCACACATGGTATAGATCCAATAGGTGGTAGAGCAAATTTCCTCATCTGTGAAATCACGGGACTAGTAGTTTCATTAAGCCAATGATTGATATCATATCAGTGAAACCAAGGTTCAGTCCCTATCCTTACGGTCTATAAGTTCTTCTACATATTCATATTCTCTTCCCCCATCAATAGAATATGAGCCTTCTTAGTACTTTAGCACCTATCACAGTATCTCTTACATAGTAGGCACGTAATACTTATTGGCTGGTTGATATATAGTATTTAAATTCAGTAAAGGACTTTATACAAATTATTTAATTTGATCCTTATAATAGCCCTATTGTTAATATTACAGTATAGTGCTAATATTTTTTACATAGGGGAAAACTGAATCTCAGAAAGATTCTATGACTTGTTCACGATACAGCTAGGTAGAGTCTGGACAGAGCTCTTTTGGCAAAACAAAGTTATCTGAATGCTGAAGTTTGTGATGTATGAATGTTTTATGTATACATGAAGATATTATGGCTTTTGGATATATCAGTCTAATATTTATTGATTGTTTTTAAATTTTATTACTTATGTATGTATTATATACATATAAAGATATAATATTTATTATTGTTTGTTGTTTTCATTTTTATGAAAGTAAACTATCCTTTTTGAATCCTTATTATTGAAAGGCAATTTTTTTGGTGGGGAATATAAAAACATTATGTGCCAGAGGCCATTTGATTTGAAATAATTCATCTCTATGTATACTCTATGGAATGACATGATGATGTTAATCTTGTGAGATAAATACTGTTTAGGTATTAATATTTTTTTTAAAGTTTGCACTTTAAGCTAGGTAGAAAAGAGATGAGAGTCCCAGGAACTATTGTGATCAAGGCCTCTAAACCCAATTAAAAGGACTTCATACAGCGTCTCATTCAGGCTGTCATTTTTCTGCCTCTGATGAAAGAGAGAAATGTCCATGGTTTTGCTCTGTGCTCAATGACCCTGGGCTCTTAGAATTGCAAACAGCTGTGCCTTTATTGTGCCAATAGCTCCATATTTACACAGCAAAATAAGCCCTGGACCAGCTTGGCTATTGATAATTGAGGCTTCCTAGGCTTGGCTAGGTAGGAACCTGAGTTCTTGCCATTTGGCCTTGTTCTCAGCATTGTGGCCAGAAATTTAGCTTTGCCTTCTCATGTAATCTCTTTGCTAGGAGGGATCAGTGTGGCTCTAGTTTCATACTGCTTATCCTAGAGTAGAAAAGCAACCTGCTTCCAGCCTAGGGAGATTAGCATGAAGGAAAGGTAACTGTTTTATCTGATTAACTGAAAAGTGAGGGACTGCAATTGTTCATTCTTTAACAACAATCTAAAACTTTAAGGGGAGAGATTAAAAGGATTGCTTCTAGGATAAAATGCAAACTCCTCTGAGTATTATTTAAAATCCTTCATAATCTGGTTCCAATCTGGCTTTCCAGAGTAACTTTGCATTATTCTTCTTCCCAAACTCCACATTCTAGGCAAAGTGCCCTAATTGCAGTTCTCTTTACGTGAAAATTCATCTCCCACCTCCACACCTTTGCAGTCTGGCTCCTGTGCCTAGAATGCCTTCCCTCATTACCTCTATCTTTTGCAACAGCAAGAGTTTCCTTTATGGTTTAACTCAAGAAACTTTTCATGACTCATCCAGTTGTTGCTGTCTCTCCCTTTATGCCAAATCAAATTGTTATGTATTTATTTTGTATATACTTACCTATGTATAGATTGTCAATTCTTTGAGAACAATGAAAATGATATTTTTGTTATTATATAATTATAGTTATTATATATTATAATAATTATATCTACTATATTATTATTATATGATATATGTGTTATTATATAATTATGTTATATAATATAAATAATATAAATGTTATTATTTAAAACCTAAGTGTCTAACACTGTGTCTAGTCCATAGTAAATGCTTAATATATGCTCGTTGTGGTTAACTGTTGTTGTTGGTATGATAATTAGAGTGCTGGGCTTGGAAGACTCATCTTCATGAGTTCAAATCTAGTGTCAGAAACTTATTAGCTGTGTGATCCCAGACAAGTGACTTAACCCTGTTTGCCTCAGTTTTCTTATCTGTAAAATGAGCTGAAGAAGGAAATGACAAACTACTTCATTATCTTTTTCAAGAAAACCCCAAATGGGGTCAAAGGAGTCAGACATGTCTGAAACAACTTGACAACAATACAACTGTTTACTTGACTGCTGTGTCCTAACTCACAACATTGGCATTGTCTATCGGTGTCCAGTGTAAATTCGATTCTCAAACCCTGAAACCAGCTGTATACAAATGAGATATATACAGGGTAAACTGGAGATAATTGACAGAAAAGTCACTAGCATTAACACAGTGTTTTGTACAAATTGGCCATGAACCACCAACCATCTAGTTGTAGTTCCTGTATATTACTGTATTATATTATTATTATTATATTACTGCATATTACTTAATTACTTCTTAGATCCCCTTGGTTTTAGAGGAAGAAGGAAAGATTTCCATGAAATGGTATTCTGGTCAGGATGCTGACCTGTGACTTCCAGGGTTCCATAACTCTCACGTGGAAAGTGTGATTTATGTAACATTTGGCAAGTTAACTTCTTTGTGTTTCAGTTTTCTCATCTGACTTAACAAGTCTTTTCCTACTTTAAATCCTATAAAACATTTACATTGTATTGAATTCAAAAGCTTAAAGGAAGCCAAGAAAGATGAGGACTGAGAAAACTATTGAATTTATAATTATTATAATATTTCTACAAACAACATTTATTTATACATTTATCTATATTTATAATGACTAGATTTATAATTCATGTAATTATTAGTTTTTATGCAATTAAGCTTATAAATTAAGAAATCATTGGTAACCTTAGAGAGAAAGCAGTTCTTTTCATTCAAATGGTGAGGTCAGAAAAAGTGTTAAAAAGTAAATTGGAGGTAGGGAAGAGAAACTTAAAAAGTAGTTTGTGTGTGTGTGTGTGTGTGTGTGTGTGTGTGTGTGTGTGTGTGTATGTTTTAATAGGAATATGACAACCAAAAGTAGGACCTTGAGGGAGGGAGGTAGTAAAATATTGTATGTGAAACCTTGCCTATTGCTTTCTTACTTGCTCTCAATACATATGTAGATAATTCTCATGAGAATTTTGTAGAGATAGGAAAGAAAGCCTATGAATTAGTACTTATAATACATTGATTTTTTTCCTCTAAATTTTAAGTATTTTGAGAAACAATCCCTTAATGCCCTCAAAATAGTATTGAATCTAAAATGGATTTCCTTCACTTAGGCTGGTCTGGCTCAGTTTCTCCTAATTTTGTCTTCTTTAATGTCATTTCTATTTCCCATATCAGAAAAAATAATATTAGAATTCAAATGTAACAGTTCCAGTCTCATTGATGGAGAAAAAAAGGTTATTATAGAAATCTTTAGAGATCATTTTTATTTTATCCTCCAGTTTCATTTTTAGACAGGATTATAATTAGCTTAATTGGTCTATAAGTTTTCTAGAAAACTTTTTTCCAACCATTGCTTCTTCCACATCATCCTCTGTAAAATTTTATAAATGTGTTTTATTTTCTAAGCTGCTATTACTTTGGCTGCTCTCTTCCTCCTGGAAAAAGTTTCTAGGGGTTTTTTTAGTCTTATTGTGGATGTTAGCTTTATACTGGTTTGATTTCCTTAGGAATGGAGATAGTCTATTTTAATGTTTGTTCTATTATCCATTTTGAATCTTTCTGCATCAATGGCTTATTTAAATAGGTTAGGTTGGGGTTATCCTATTTTGGCATTTTTTCTCTTAATTTTGTACTGATTTGACCTTTAATAAATTGATAGTCATAAAAAATGACAACCTGGCTTCAAGTATGACAAAATGAAATGAGTATGGAACTTAGAGTCAGGAGACCTGAATTAAAGTCCACATCGAACACTTCATAGCGTTTTGATCTTTGAGAAATCACTTATTTCTATGACTCTGTTTCTTCATCTGCAATATGAGCAATGCTTTGTGCATTATTGCAGTAATAAATAATATGAGTAATCCTTACATTATCCATCTCATAGACTGCTGTGAAGGAAGTGCTTTGAAACATTTGTGAGTTGTTACTGGGAAGGTCAGAATACATATGTGAAAGAGCTGCACGAGAGCACAGCATTTTCCCACATGTATGGGAACTGTTAGTCTACATAAGAACAGCAGGAGCAGCCCAGTTCCTTGTTCTAATTGACCTTTTCTATTTCAGGGGTTACCTTGTGGTAAGTAGCTCATCTGTTGCTGCCCAATTTAATGTTAAAGAGAGAGGAAGCATGACTGGTCTCCCTTTTGCAGCACATGAATTCTCAGCCAGCTTTTCTCTTGGCAGAAAGCCAATTGCAATGGGGACCAGCCACTAGGAAGAAGTTATTAGCTACTAAAATGGTCATTAATAAGTAATAGTGTGCCATTCAAATAAATGCCTTTGCATACTACATTAGACTAAACCATGACTAATAAAGCATTAAATGGTACCATTGGATTTTTCTGGCATTCTTCATTTACTTTGTATTAATTTTTATTAATTTTGTTTGGCACTTGCTTTGGCTGGACTCCAGAAAACTGATGACTGTTCCAACGTGTTGGTGCCTTTTAATATGCTAGTGAGAAACTGCTATGACCTTAATTTAGCTCGGCTCCATGAAGGGAATCTCGAAATGTGGGCACATCATCTTTTTCACTGAGGTGGATAGGTCTTCTCAATGTGTGTGAAACAGAGGCTCTCGTTTTAATGAAGCCGTGTCCTCCTTTGTGGGGTCAGGGTAGGGAGAGTAATACCACACCTAACTCTTAATATCCAGGAGAGCATTTTAATATTTCGAAGCACTTTATATATCTCATTTGATTCTCATAACAACCCTGTGAGGTGAGTGTAATTAACTTCATCCATGCAGATGGAGAAACAAAAGGTAAAATGATTTTCCCAAAGTCACACAGTTAATGAGTAGTCCAAGGCACTTCCTGAACTTAGGATGTTCTGATTCCTGGTCTAGTACTCTGCCAGCTGGTTCCACTCTGGTCCTATGGTTCATGTGAAAAATTCCCGAAGCTAGTATCCTCGGGGGCAGGATCTTAGCATTCTCATTGACTTCTGTGACCTTCACATCTGAAATTCAGTAATCTAGACTCCCAGGTTAGTTACCATTGCTTATATTCTAAAATGAGGCTCTCCCATGAAAATAACTACTTTCTCCTCTGAGAAATTCCTTCTCGCGGAGATGTCTTTTCTGAGATTGGTTCTGACTAGTTACAGCTTTGGGTCACCTTGCTCTGAAGTAAAATTTCACCAAAGGTACAAGAGAATCAGAAAAATCACAAAATTGCAGCAGTGGAAGGCACTTCTCAGGCCATCTAATTCAAAGTTGACCTAAATAATAAGTCTCATCCATACTAGTCTGGAAAAGTGCTGATCTAGCCTCTCCTTGAATCAATCATCAGACATTTATTAAATATCTACTATATGACAAGCACTACGTTAATCTAAGAAGACAAAAAAATTGAGGCCCTCAAGAAGGTTATCACATCTTATCTGGAGAAAATGACACATATCCAAATAGGTTATGTAAAGAACCTTAAATACAAGGTAAATTCTGAGACACATAACTTAGAAATTTGGAGAAAGAGTTCAGGGGACATTTAAATTGAATTTTAAATTTTAAAATTTATTTTATTGTGATATTAAGAAATAAAACAAGCATTTAGAGTTAGTGTCGGGACTTGGGAGTCAGGAGGGTTAGAAAAAAACCCCAACAAGATGGTTATACATTATATTATGTACAGCTTGCTATTTCTTTTAAATATATAATAAAATTATCATGTAACGTTTTTCTTCTTTCCCCTCCCAACTCTACAGATGATTTCTATTAGTCACAAATGTGTGTGTCTGTAAAGCTATTTTGTGTCTTCTATGTATCAGTACTTACTGTAGATGCAAATATTGTCTTCCTCATAGTGTCTTCCTTCATATGTCCTTTGTAGTTAATTTAAGTATTTATAATGTATTATATATATAAAGTATTTATAATGCCTTAGTCACTCAAAGTCGTTCTTAAAACAATATCGGTGTTACTGTATACGATGATCTCTTGGTTCTGCTCAATTCATTCTTCAAGAAGAAAGTATTCTAGGCATGGGGGGGCAGCCTGAGATGGGAGATGGATTTTGACTTAAATTTTCCCTCTAGTAACCTGTTGTGTGACACTAAGGAAACACACTCAATTTCTGAACCTTGTCTATATAAAATGGGGATAACAATAGCATTTAGCTCATAATCCTGGAGACTGAATAAGATAAGATTTATAAAGGGGTTTTGCAAATCTTAAGAGCTATATAAATTTAGGCTTTGATTTAGTTCGGATCTCAACTTATCCACAATGGAATCATAAAATATTTTGTCAAAAATTTTGTTAAAATATTGATTTACTAAATAATCCGGTAAACCTGACAAAAAAAGGAAAGGAGGTATAGTCATGAATGATACTAATGAAGTCATGTTGACTTAAAGTGACCATTTCTTCCCTTTCTCAATGTCCAAAAGCCATCTAAATTTCTCTTCTCACAGATGAAGAAAATCAGTCAGAGAAGTTAGCTGACCTGGCCAGTCACACGGGCAGCAAACATCAGTCTCAAGATTTGAACTCAGGTTCTCTGACTCCCAGTCTAGGATTTTTTCTCCCCTGTGAAGAGCTTTAAGAGCTAAGGGGAGGAGTTTGTATCTTCATCTTCTCCTGGAGGCAATAGGGAGCTTCTTAAAATCCTTAATCAGGAAACTGCTATAGTTAGATATTTAGTTTAGTAATATCATCTTTTATCCTCAAAATGATCTTGTGAAGTAATAATAATAATAATAATCTCATTTATCTAGCACTTTAAGAATATTTCAGTTATTTTCAATTATGTCTGACTATGTGATTTGGGATTTTCCGTTTCCTTGTCTCCTTCATTTTACAGGTGAAGAAACTGAGGTAAATAGGGCTAAATGACATAACCAGGGTAACAAAATTATGTGTTTGAGGTCAGATTTGAATTTAGGGAGAAGAGTCTTCCTGACTCTAGACCAGGTACTTTATCTACAGAGAAGTATATAGCTATTATCTTGCTTGATCAGTGTGAATGTTGTATCAGACTATTTCAGATAAGGAAATGAGATCAAACAAGGTCCAGTTTCATACCGTTACATGTGGTGGACCTGACCTGACACTTTTGAGTTAAAACTTCATTCCTCTCTTGTTATGTCCAGGTGTGTACTAAGGTGGAAAGCAAATTTCCTGATCAGTGAGCTTTTCTGACACTCTGTCTCTTTATCGAGCTCATCAAACACAAATGATAATGTGCAACTTAGCCTGCTGTTCAAATATCATGCACTTCAGATATTCATGCTCCAGCACCAGTGTGTCCCAGATAAGTGAGCATCTGTGGTCCCTGGCAGTGCCAGCCTGGGCAGGTGAGAGAAAGGCCCTCAAGTCTTGGTTCATGGAATGAATAATATTACCTAGGATTAGCTCAGGGGCAGCTTCCAAACTTTGCAGATCTGAGGTCCCTGAGCAGATTCTTTATGGCAACCTTGGTGTGCCATTTTAGCAGCATGCACCATGCCATAAATGTAAATTAAACAGATGCACAATCTAGTATGGAGTGACTATTCAGAAATATAGGGGGGGGAAACAGTCATAATTAAGAATGGATATGGTGAACTACCATCATAGGTACAATTCAGAGGTGGGGAAAACTTTTGAAATATTATAAATGCATATTATAGAATCATGGATTTAGGGTTAGAGGCATTTTACAGGTCTTACAGTGAAGGACTGAGACCAAGAAGGGTTAAATGCTTTGCTGAAGATCACAAAGGACACAGATAGGTTTTGAAACCAGCATTATGATTAGTTCAATATGTTTTGATGCTAGTACCACACACCATTTTTTTTAATGTTGTGATGAATCTCTCCTATGTTATAGTACAGACTCAAAATCCCCTAATGTCAATAATTTCTAGGAACACAATTTGCCTAAAGGAGAAAAAATGCTGCCTCAGTCTCTGGTCCTAAGTTTAGACCTAGTTTTGTAAACTTTTTGAATAAACACAGTAAGAAACATCAGCGGATCCCTTTCTTATTTTATTCCTTTGAGAAGTAAACGATCATTAATAACAATGATTTGGGCACATTCAGATTTCCCGCTTTTTCTATTATCCTCATTTTGAGACCTCACTCTCTGAAGGTTGAGTAGAGCTAATCTTCTCTAACTGACCCCACCCAACCTTATAAGGAGTATCTAGTCTACGGTGAATTCCATTCAACCAAACTCAGGTGGAGATAGATCCGTGGTCTAGACTGCCCAAGCCTGGCGGAGGGGGGTGGTCTAGTTTCGGGATAGAGATGATGTCACTCTCAGTTCCTCATTAGAGTGAGCTCACTTCTCATATAAAGGCCATCTCTCTTTAGTTGTTAACTTATAAGACTGGTTATTGCCATCCTATAAGTCACTACTCTCCAAAAGGACATTGAGTCATGAGCCCCCCCAGGACTGTCATTGGTTAAGTTGTTGTTTGTCTTTGGGTCTGGAAGAGCATCATGACATCAGGGAGATGAAGCCATGATATGGATGTAAGTTGGATTTAAGAGAGCTGCAAGGTCATTGGTCTCATATTTTCCTCCTTTGGTCCAAGAGAGAGATGGCCAAATGACCATCCTTTTATTAAAATTTTGACATTATTAATAAAATGATTAAATTGCCCAGAAATCATATCTCTTGAATCCTTTTAATCATTACCTAAAATTATCTTTTATTAATTCCATATTTATTTCATAAACTCTGACATCTACATTATCTCATTTATTAATATAAGATACTTTAGGGCAGGTCCTATATAAATAGCTTTTCCTTCTTATCTCTAGCATTTAATAGAGCATATGGCAAATAGAAAGTGGTTAATAACTGCTTATCGATAACATCTATAATTGATGTAATGATTCCTGCCACACATGCATAAATATTTGGTAAAACCTTTTTTTTCCTTCCAAATTACATGAATCAGTTTGGATTTTTGCAGCTTCTATGGAGCTGTTCCCAATGAGATTCTTGTTTTTGCCCAGAAGCTTGAGATTATATAGATAAACTGGGAAAAATAATTTTACTGCTTCTTTTTTTCAGGATTAGAACATGGATGTTGTAACTTATCTGCTTTTTCAATTCAATAAAAACAAAATAACACTTAAGTGCTTACTATGTGGCAGGAACGATACTAAGTGCTGGGGATACAAATAAAAAAACAAAAAGCAGTCCCTGCCTTCAAGGAATGGACAATCTAATAGGGAAGACCACATACAAAAAGCTGCTGGAAAGGTTGAGGGAGATGATGGACACTTGGGGTACCCAGCACTGGTACATCTTATTCAGTAAAATTGAAACCAAATAGAGTCACAGATGGGGAGCAGAATGAGCTGGAAGACCAATTTCTGCCCTCTCTAAAAAATGGCTTTGAAAAGACCTTCCAGCCCTTTAATTGGAGGGGAGAGAAGGTGGCCACCTTCCAGCCCTTTAATTGGAGGGGAGAGAAGGTGGTATTCAAAGCTTGAGTCAGCAACTTGAGATGGTGGTGGTTGTTCAGCCTTTCAGTGATGTTTGACTCTTCATGGACCCCATTTTTGGGATTTTCTTGGCAAAGACACTGGAGTGGTTTGCCATTTACTTCTCCAGATCATTTTCCAAATGAGGAAACTGAGGCAAACAAAATTAAGTAACTTGCCCAGAGTCACACACAACTAGTAGTGTCTAAAGTGGGATTTGAGCTCTTAAAGATGAGTGTTCCCGATGGGCCCCCTGGCACTCTATCTCTTGTACCTGAGGATGAGATCAGAAGTGATCAACTTCTGGAAAGGAGTATCTTGTTGCATGGAATTGAAACCAGGTAGAAGAGTAGATGGAGAATGAAATGAGCTGGAAGTCCAATTTCGAATCTCTGAGAGTCATTTGAGGGTATTAAGAAATTTAAGCAACCTGTGTCAGACAAGAGTCCAACTCAATGCTTCCTGATCTTGCAGCCAGTCCACTATCACTTGCTTTCTTTATAGGGTCACAGAATTAGAGCTGGAAGAAACCTTAGAAACCAAGTAATCCAAGCTCTTCATTTTACAGAAGATTAAATGAAGCTTGTAGAAATCATGACTTATCCAAACCTATAGAGAGTCAGTGACAAAGTTCAGATTTGATTCCAAGTCTTCTGACTCAAGAGTTGCTATTCTTTCCCCCTGTATTGTGCTGCTCTTCATGATAACATGATTATTATTTACATCTCCTTCAAGAGAAAATAGTTTCACCTTTGAAGAGTTAGGAGTATAGTTTAAAGAAAAGTTATACAAGTTTTCCTTATGACAATGAATTATAAGCAATGAATTAATCAGAGTTCTCATGGTTCATGCAATCTTTTAGAAATGTGGATAATTTTCTGATTATATACATAACTTATTTAGATTTTATAATGCTGCTACTCTTCAGTGAATATTTATTTATACAAATGGAAAATGTACAAAACAAAAAAGAGACCAAGCTGTCTACAGCATTTGTTATTTTTCTGACTTGCAAGGTTCTTTACATAAAGGCTGGTCATTCAAATGAAGTCCTTGGCTTGTCCTTGTTCTTTTATTTTTTAATGTTTTGAAAGCAGATACTTTCTGCTTTCAATAATATTCTGCCTTTTTTTTTTACATTTGAATCTTCTGTTATGTTTTTATTATAATTTACATAATTGTTCTTTATTCTCAGCTAGCATTAAATTAAAAATTAACTAAGGACAAATCTTAAAGGATGTACGGTGACATTAGGAAGCAAATGAGGAGAGAACAACAATGATTTTCTTTATGTTCTGAGCAAGAAAAAAATGTGAGGAGATTGAGGCAGACACAAATAACTTTTTCAACCTACATCAGGCAGTTAGCAGCAAAGCCAGGAGGATTTGAACCTTTTATCTTTTGACTCTGAATGGGGTATTCTTTCCATTAAACCAAATAGGAAGGCCAGGATTAATGGCCAAGAATCATTCCCAGACCTGACTATAGGTGCTGTGATTTCTTATGAAACATATTTTCATATGCGATATATGTGTATTTAGCCGTTTAAGTAATTTTCACCTTACTAAGGGTAAGGGAGGCAGCTTTCTGTAGCAAATAGGGCATTGGACTTGGTTTGAATTTTGGTTTGTTCCTTGTTTGTGAAATCTTGGGAAAATGGCTGTTTCTCTGGACTTCAATTTTCTCATTTGTGAAATGAAGAAGTTTGACTAATGATGTTTAAAGTCCCTTCTAATTCTAATTCTTATGATTCTAAGATCTCATATGTAGATTGGAGTCCATTCTCTGACACTTACTAGCTGCATACATGTCCATGAGTGAACCATTAAAACTTTTTGAGCCACAATTTCTTTATAAAATGGGGATAATGTTTTTAGTACTACTTCACAGGGTGAGTATGAGGCTCTAGTAATGTATGCAAGGCACTTTGTAAACTTACAGGATCATAAGGGCATAGATTGGTAGCTGGAAGGGACACCAGAGATGCTTTAGTCCAGCCTCTTTTTATTATAAATAAGACAATTGAGTCCTACAAATGATCCTAAATGATTTGCCCAATGTCAGAAAAGAGTAAGCATTAGACTTTGAAATTTCCTATATTTCATCTCTTTAAAAAGGGTCATGCAAAACTATTCCTACTACTTCTCCTCCCCTTTGTCTCTCCTTTTCTTTTCCTCCTCCTGTCCCTCCCTTCCATTCTCTCCCCCTTCCCTCTCCTCTTCCCCTTCCCTATATTTTCTTTTTTTCTTCCTTTCCTTATTCTAGATTCATATAATGTTCTTTTTTTTTTTTCCCTTATGGCAATGGTGCTGCTCCACTCCCATGTTGCCCTGGGATGAAATGCCAACATTTAATAAGTTATCTAGTGTTATCCTTGTGGACAAATAGAGAAACATGAGAAGTACAATCAATTCTACTCCAAAGCTTGTTTTGAAAACATGAATGTGTTCCCAAACAGAGGATGGCTATATTATGGAACATTCTGAACATAATTTGAATTTGGGTTGGCTTCTGTGTGATTATTAAGATAAGAGGCAGCTGAACCACACCCATCCACAGCTGGTGTCCCAATTTTCCCTCTAATTTCATATAACCTTCCTTTCACCACTGCCCCCAAACTCACAAGATGCAGCCTTTCTGATATTCACTTCTGTGAGCAAGCTTCAGGTCTTTAAAAAGAAAAAAATAAAATAATAGATTGTAGTAGAAACTGTGGGCAGAGGAGGCTGGCCCTCATCCTCAGGCTTCCCTTCCATCATGCCATGGTGACCGTATACCATCGTACTGCTTTATCCATAGACTTTTGGTTTTAACCAAGATTTGGGGACATAAGAACTTGGGTGCGGGATGAGCAGCAGGCCATGGTTATTGCCACAATTTATTATAGTATTCATGTATTATGTAACCATTCACAGTGTATAAAACAATGCTACCATTTCTATTAGGTTACCTTTTTTTAAAAAAAAAAATGGGTCACTAATGAATAAATTGAATATTATTCTCCAACTCTATTTTCCCCCCACACACTATGGTTTTTATTGCCTGGTTTTGCATGGTAGGTGAATCTTAGAAACATATGTTGAATTATAGTAGAACTTACTGTACATTTTGGCAGATATAGTTGGCTGAGTTGTTAGTTCTGAAGAATATTTATTATTGATGGAGAGATGTCAGCTTGAGGGGAGGTCTCCAGTCATTGCTACAGATCTTGACCTTCCTCTCCTCTGTTTTAAGAAGTGGGGATGAAGACAAAGAAGGAATGTTTTCTGATTTCTAGTTGGCAGAAAGCTCAGGGCTAGAGCCAGCCTGGCTAACATAGGGGGTCCCTTGTAGAATGAAGATACAACATGATATCATCAAAGTAGAACCACATGTAGGAGAGACAATAAAGTGAAATTTAATGAGGGTCAATGTAAAGTCTTATGTTTAGATTAAATAATCAATTGCTCAAGGGAGAGTTAGAATGATGGCATTTTGGGTGGGTAATATGGTCTGGAACTTTTACTTCAAGAGAAGCTCACTTGAGACTAATAGTATAACATGCCTTTAAGGGAATCTAGTCTAAGACTGTATAAATAGGGAGTGGGGGCTGGAAATCAGGTCTTTAAAAAATGATGCTGGCAACTACCATTGTCATAATGATGGATAGTGTCCTGAAAAGTCTTGTGGTTCAAAAGGTGCTGTCGACTTGAAGTCAGGATAGCTATGAATTCGAATTCTATCTCCTACGCTGGCTGTTTTGAGCAAGTATTTAATTTCTCAGCCTCATTATTCTCTTTAGTAAATGAAGATAACTTGGAATTGTGAGATAATGTTTGTAAAGCCAAATCTTAAAGTATATGTCTGCTATTGTTATTTGTTATTTGCACAATGATTTATAATTTATAAAGTGTTTCCAAAAGGCAAGGGTATTCAAAACTTAGCTCAACAGAAGAAACTAAGCTGGAAGATGACTACAAATACTTAACCCAAGAGAAATAATTAAATAATTTGTTTATAAAGCGCTTTACAATTTGAAAAACACCCTGCATGTATATGTATATGTTAATGTAAATGTATCAGTATCAATCCACAAACATTGATTAACTACTTACTATATGCTGGGCACTGTGCTAAATTCTGAGGCACAAAATAATACCCATGAGGAAGATTCTGGGAAGATGGACAAGTAGGTCAGAAAATTCCAAGCTTTCCAGATTTCCTCCACAAGCAAATTGGTACCTCAGGGTGAACACAGACCGGTGAAAAATCAAAGGCAGAACAGGGGTCCTCCTGGGACAGCCCAAGAGGGCCTCACTAAAGACCCCAGGTGGGAATGACGCTGTGAAAAGTGCTGGGTTAGCAGAAACACCAAGAAGGGAGCCCTGCGGCTACCAGTTCTGCTGGGTCAGGAACCCCAGACCCAGCTGTGCTGCTGAGATGAGGCCTTGGGTGAGAAGACACCAACACACTGGGAGTGCAGAAGCAATGGGGCAGGAAAGTCTCTGGGCATTTGCAGGACAGGGAGCTCTTGGTTTAGGTTCCAGGTTAGAGGGGAGAACTGAAGAGAAGTTGGAGGCAACATCCCCAAACCCTGGAGTAGTGGGGTTTACACTAATAGTTCTTTTTTAAATGAACAGGCAAAGAAGAGCTCAATCATAGAAACTTACCACGAGAAATAGGGTAGATCAAAGGTTCCTCTTCACAGGACAGGGAAATTAAAAAAAAAGTCTATTCCAAATAGTAATGTTAAATAGCTCCTGCTCAGAAAGAATTTATAGAAGAAATCAAAAAAGACTTCAAAAATAAAATGAGAGAGATTGAGGAAAAATTTAAAAAAAAAGAAAAAGAAAAAGAAAAACCAACAAAAGAAAGATAATGAAAAAATAATTAACCAACTAGAAAAGGAAAGAGTCTTAAAGAAGAAAATAATTTTTTGAAAACTTGAATTGGGCAAGGGGAAGCCAAGAGATCAAGAAATAACAAAGAAAATATAAAGAATGAAAAAATAGAACAGAAGAAACATAAGAAAAATGACAGATCTGGAAAACAGATCAAGAAGAGAAAGTATAAGAATAATTGGACTACCTGAAAGCTGTGACCAAAGCAAAAAAAAAAAATAACAAAACAAAACAAAACAAAAAAAAATAACCCAAGAAAATTGTCCTAGAGCAATAGAACATGAAGGGAAAGTAGAAATAGGAAAAAAATTATCCACTGATTATCAATTCATACAATAGTCTACAAAGAAAACACAAAGGAATATTATTGCCAAATCTCAAAACTCCCAGATCAAAGAGAAAAAATTTGCAAGAAACAAGCAAAAATCTAATTCAAATATGCTGGCGCTACAATTAGAATTGTATAGAATTTATTTGCAGCTACAATAAAAGACTGCCTGGTTTGGAATAATATATAACAACAATCAAAAGAACTAGGCCCGTAGTCAAAAATATCATATCCAGCAAAGGTAATTATAATATTGAATGGGAAAAAAAAGGACTTTCAACAAACTTACAGATTTTCAGGACTTTGTCTCCACCAAATCTGAACTTAAACAAAAACATCTAAAAGCTCACATCACAGATTAATTTCAAGAGACTCAACATGCACAAATTGTTTATGTCTTTTGCATGGAAATATATATCACATGTTAAGACTGACATTAGTAATTGCGTAGCTCAAAAGAATGATTAGGGCAGAGTTGAGTATAATCTTAACTCTAAAAAGTAAAATTGTCTAGAAAAAGGCAAAACATAGTCATTATGTTATACAAATGAGGTGCAGAGGAAGAATAGACAGAGGTATTAGAAGGGAGAGGACTCATTCTGAAAACCTACTCACATTGGGAATGGGAACACTATATATATATATATATATATATATAAAATGAAGAAATCTATGGAGAAATAAGGGAGGAGGGATTAGGCGGGGCATGGAAGAATGTGCAGATTTATGGCAATGGAAGAAGATTAATGGACAAGGGATAAAGGTGGGATACAGAAGTATGGCTGTGGGACAAGATATGTAGATAAATGGGAAAGGAATAAAGATGGGGGAAAGGGTAACATAGAATAAGGTGAGATACAGAAGGAGGTGTTTAGATTAATGAGGATGGGATAAAGAGGGAAGGAAGGGTGAGGGGAAAAGTTGAAGGATCCATGGGTGGGGAGAGGTTAATAGCAAGTGAAGGAGTAAAATTTAAATGGAAGAGTTAGCAGGGATAGACACAAGGGATATCCATAAACACTACAACAAGGATTAGGAATAGTATTTATTAGAAATAAAAAAATGTAGGGCTAATAATCACTGACCTCAGAAAAAATCAAAGATTTTATCAAGAGAGAAATCTTCATTATGTCAGCCATATTAATAGCTTTAGATGTGTGTTTGCATATGTGTAAATATGTTTATATATGTATATGTGTCTCTGTACACATGTAGGTATGTGTATAGACGTGGGGGGGGATGTGACTGGGTGTGAATATCTATCTATTTATCTATCTATGCTTCACAACCACCTGCTTGGGGGAAGTGGAGGGAAGATGAAAGGGGGAAAGAAAGGATAAAGTTAAAAGTGCTTTGGAGAACAAAAGAATAACCTACAAGGAAACAAAGAAAAGATGGACAATCATGAATATAATCTCTTCTATTATGCTTTCTTAAAAAAGAAATTTATTGTCACATAGTTTGAATTCTCCCTGATGTTCAACTGGGCACATGACAATGCTATTTTTAAAAAATTTTCCTTTTCTATTTTGCTTTTCCTTATTTTTGTATTTAGTTTTAAATAAATACAAAAGGACAGTTCCTACCCTCCAGAAACTCGCAATCCAAAGTTTTGCAACAACTTGAAAATGAGACAGCCAGAGAGAGAGAGAGAGAGAGAGAGTCACTCTTTGTGAAACCATTTGAGGTTTTTTTGGGTATATTCTGGAGTATATTTCCTTCTCTAGCTCATTAGATAGATGAGGAAACTGAGGCAAACAATGAAGTGATTTTGAAGTTCTAGGAATTATCTGAGGTCAGATTTGAGTCTCTCTGACTGTAGTCCCAGGACTCTGGGCCACCAGGCAATTTATAAGACTGAAATCTTAGAATGAGCTTGGTGCTTAGACCTGTTTTCTAAGCCCTTGGAAGGGCCTATGAGACTACTCTCATTCTGAACCTCTTTGGAAGAGGAGCCTAAGACAGTTTTGAACAAAGGTAGCCTTTTGGGAACACACGTATTTTTCTGGAGGTTACAAGAGACAACCTTGACTTCTGCAGATGTGTTTTGTTAATTATCTATCTATCCATACACACACATAGATACATCTATAATATATAAACGACATTTCTATTGACACCTGATGTTTTACCATTAAAGATACTTTCATTCTTTTTTATTTTCATTCCCAATTGTTTTGCCCTTTTGTCAGTTTTTATATATTATAGAAGAAGGAGGAAGAGGAAGAAGAAAAAGAGGAGAAGGAAGGAAGGAGGAAAGAAAGAAACCTTTGTGAATTTTAAATACTTCATTTATAAAACAGCAATTGAAGTAGATAACTTGCAAGGTCCCTTGCAATAAGCAGAGGTGTATGACCTTTTCTGCTTCAACTATTGATCCCCTGATATTTTCTTTCATTTTTTAAAGGTCTAAAATCTACAACTTAATAGATCATTGTCTATATTATTTACAATTTTAATTTACAATTTTTCCCTAGTCTTCTATATTAACTACCAAGTCATGCAACTGGGTTTTTCTTTTTTTGGTTGCTGGCTCATTTTAAACTTTATGGCTTTACACTGTATCAAGAAACTCTGGATTTTCATCTGATAAACTTGAAGGATGAGATATTACATTTTTTATATCCCCTAACTCTCTTCCCTGGTAGTAAAAATAATCAATTGCAGAGTGTGCGCATGTGTGTGTGCTATAGAGAAATATGCAAAATCTTTTTTTATTAGATTTTTTTTCCAATTTCCATGTATCAACTAGTCCCAGGGCTAAAGTTAGACATTTTCGATTTTTATTACAATTTGATCTCTCATTTGTTGCTGGGCAGCTGTCTTTATAAATGTCTAAAATTAGGTTAAGATCTTTACCTCAAGTCAAAAAACATTTTAAAGCAAATTTAACAGAAGTTTGGGGACTTTTAACTAGAATAGAAGTATGAATATAGTCATATATTGCTTTTCTTATATATTTTTTCTTCTGTGATCTTCTCCCTTCCTTTACTTCTATAATTCATTTCAGAAGAAATTAAAACTAAATTAGCCTTCCAAAATTTATTTCATTCAAATAACTGTAGTTCTCAAATTCTTCTTTTCTCATATTTGCTTAGGTATGAGAGGTGATCTAAAGGGCAATAGAGAGATGCAAAGTGAGCATAAACAGTTGTAGCACTTTACCTGTATTGATAACACGATACCCAGCATGCTACAGGGGATGGTGCTGAACCTGGAATCAGCAACCCTGGGCTCCTGTCTCATACATGTACTAGCTATGGGACCTTGTGCAAGTTATTTAAACTAGATAAGCTCAGTTTTCTCATTTGTAAAATGGGGGTGTGGACTCAGTAACTCTTATAATATCTTCTTTCTCTAACTAATTGATTCTATAATTCTATGATATTCATGAAAAGACATATCATTAGTGGAAAAAGACATAATCCTAACAATATAGAACTGAAAAGGGGGTTGGCCACAGTGAGGCACAGGCTTTGGACTATCTTCAGGCTTGCAAGGGTACCAACAAAGTGTTAGGAGATATAGATACAGATCTCCTTCGATTTGAATAGAACCTCTAGTGAAGATTAATGGGAGCTGTCCCAGGCAGCACTGAGGCTGTGATTTGTGATGCTGTATTAACACAGGGAGTTTCTTCTTTCTTCACTGGTAGTTCTATACATGGTTGGAGAGAGAAAGAGGAGAGAGAGAGAAGAGGAGAGGACAGGAGAGAAGGAGACACAGAGAGAGAGAGGGAGAAAGAGAGGAGAGAGAGAGAGAGAGAGAGAGAGAGAGAGAGAGAGAGAGAGAGAGAGAGAGAGAGAGAGAGAGGAAGAAAGAGAAGCCATGCACATTATTTTAAAAGCACCCATACCAATGAGTTATAAGTATTTGCTTCCATCTCAATTATTTCTAAAAACACAGTTCCCAATAGTTCCCATTTACTTTTACCCCACACCACTCTTCATTTTTCCTATTTGGACTATTGTTAGCTAAATACAGTTATAAAATTTCCTAATCAACAAGAGCAGTTCCCATCAAAAAAAAATCCCTTTGAAGACTTGTGGAATACTTTGCATTTGTTTGATTCCATGGTCTAAGGGAAGAAGTAGAGAATTAGGAAATACAGCACCAACTGGATAGCAAGATAAGGGTTTTGGAAAAGATTGAAAATCTTTTTGGGTAAGATTGTGGATTTGCTCTGATCTCTTCTCTATGATTCTTCGTCCTTGAAGAAGGGCAATGCCAGCCAAGGGCATGGAAAGGAAAATTTCTGATGTAAAATCAGAGACACTGGAGAGTTCTGAGTAACACTCCATTAACTTAATATATTTGATATTTTAACCATTCAGAAAAAAATTTTTTTTCTTTCATCCGAGGAGAATTCATTTACAATCTAAAGAAGACTTGGATTGGCTCCAGGGAGAATACACTTACAGGTTCAGATCTTTCAAAGCAGGGCTATGGCTATTTCTTTCAGCTACGGGCAATATCTTATGTTCTCATCCCTATGACTCCTGCTTATGAGGAATTGACCATTCGTGTCCATGTAGCATCAGAGAACTTAGAACATAGAATAACATTTAACAATTTTTTCTTCTGTGATCTTCTCCCTTCTTTTACTTTTGTAATTTGTTTCATTTTGTTTCAAGTTTAACTTTAGAATTTTCAGATCAAGCCTGTTCTATCACTAATTTGCTCAGTTTTCCTTCAAGGAAACTAATATAAAGCTTATTTGGAAAATAATTAGATTTAATTGGCCATTGATCAAATAGTAACACTAAAATGAATAGACCTAGTGAGGTAAACTTTCCAGAAATGGTGAAGCCATGAAAAAAAAAATCTGTATTTTTAAAAATGGAAAGTGGATACTGGGAAAGAAGTGTTATTAAGAGGAAAATGGAAATATATAGAAAAATTAAATATTGACAATTCATAAATATGACTTCATTTGATCGACAATGTCATCCATAAGGGAATTCTCTCCATTGCAACAAATGGCAAATCATCAGTATCACATCTTGTGGGGTTTTTGTCCTTATCCTCCCCAAACTATTCCACAGGGTATTCACCTAATATGTGAGGGATTGTCCCTTTTTTATACTGTATAGACATCAATAAAGGGACAGAGCTGGTTTATAGAGGATACAGTGCCAGATCTGAATCAGGAAGAACTGATATCAAATCCAGATGACTTATTACCTATTTAACAGCTGCCTTCACCCTGTTAAGAAAATCTTATTTATGATAGGAAGAAAATATTATTATTATTATTATTATTATTTGTATCTTTGCACCTGTATTTGTTGCATTCAAGACTTTTATTCTTTATCTGTAAAACAAGATGACCTCCCTGTTCCTTTCAGCAAATCCTTTGTTTTGTGTGTCATAGTGAAGTTATGAAGGCTCTCAACCACTGATGTATAGTCATATACTCCCAGGAGAAGATGATTTTAAAATTTTGCTCGAGGCCTTGTCGTAAGTAGTTTCACTCTCAACTCCCAAACCATTGTTCTTTCCACTTCACTAGAAACAACACCTTTAAAAATGAAACAAATTTTGTTTTGGGAAAACGAAAGAAAAATGATTAATTGAAAAGTTTAAGAAGAAAAGGAGATATACAGCTTCACTTACCCTTCACATAAACAGGTACTTTACCATCTTTGATGAATGCTAAGATACAATTTATTCCTTATTCCAAGAGTGAGTTTTCTAGGCATCTTGAAGTTTCCCCCCTATATCTGACCAACACCCACCATTTCATGTGAGCATCTTCACACAAAGGCAAATTTATTTCACCTTCAGCAAATATGAAAGGAATCTCAAACAAGTGAGAAATGAAAGCCAGAGGTCAAGGAGAGAATTCCCTAGTGTATTGTTGGAATGAAACATCTGGCAAAATCCCAAACTTCTTTCTTGACCAAACATTTGAAGATTTTCTGAGCTCTGCAATATCGAGATTGCCTTTCACAACATCAAGCCTTTGTCATGCTACTGGTTTCTAATCCAGTCATGTGCTACAGCAATGCTAATATCCTTTACATTTGTGCTTTTGAATTCTTGGATTCAAGAGATCTGAAATAGCATGAAATTACTTGTGACAAAATTCTTTCTTTTTCTTATTAATTTTTTTCTTTACATTCCTCTCTACTTATCAGCAGGAATAGCCTTTTGCACAAGCAAAGCACTAACTCCTGGTTTCTTCAGGAATAGATAAAAACTCTATTGTTAGAATCCACTCTATTTTTAGTCCTTTGTGGCCTACTAAGGGAATTGTGGCAAATGAGTGAGGAGGATGCACCTTATCATGAACTTCTAGCATTAAAAAAAAAAAAAAAAAAGATCTTTGCAAACAAAAAAGGTATTAGATAAAAAAGTTTACATTGTTATATTGTAATGGCTCATGTTTTATTTTCCAAATTTACCAAATTTTCCAAATTCATCCATTCACTTACTTGTTCATTTATTCATTTAACAAATATTAATTGAGTGCCAATTCTGTGCAAGGCACTATGTTCTATCCAAAAATCTGAATAGCTCTTGTTTTCCCAAGTTACTTGAAATCTTATGTGGAAAGAATGCTGCACTTGGATCAGGAGGCCTGAGTTCTAATTCTGTCTCTGCCACTTATTAGTTGTGTGACTCTGGACAAATTACTTTACCTCTCTGAGCCTTAATTTCACTATCTCTAAGATGGGTATCTCATAGAATTGTAATGAAAACACTGTTTTATAAACCTAAAACTACTACTGAGATGCTTGAGGTTTTTATTATTGTTCTAGAAATTAGTGAGAAAAGGAGAGCAAACCTCTCATCCTAATCTTTCCAAAACACTCTTAGGATTTCCAATTCTGGCTTTAAAGAAACTGCTAAAAGATAGTTGAATTTTTATTTTTTTATTTTTTAATGAATATACATTTATTTTAAGCTAATAATTTCTGTAATATTAAGAGGCATGGCTTGATTTTAAAAATAACATTAATATATTATTGAAAGAATCAATTATGCCAGAATTCTTGTCATTTTTATATGACTGCTCTAGAATCCATTCCAATCCAATACGCACCCATTATGGAGCTACTGTGTACACGGTGCTATTGAAGGTTGACTTGCTAAGAGAAAAGTAAAGTGAAAATGAAATTTGAAGGTTTGGGAATCTGAATTATACTGAGAACAAAAGATAAAGGAACCATTCTTATGCAATAATATACAATTTCCCCCAAGTATCAGCCTTATTAAAGAGGACATTTGGATAAGCATATATAATTTTCCTTAAAATTAATATATTTTGAAACATATAGTATTTTCTTTTGCAAAGTGCTAGAAAAAACAATTTGAAATAAAAAATTTGCTAAATGAACAAAAAAATGTATTGAGGACAAAAATCAGTTCTTTTTATATAATTGTGCCCCTCCTCCATCTCATAATGTGGAAAGAAAGATAGGGTTTACTGAACTCCGAAGACACTTTGACCACAATAAGTAAAATTTTGGCAATGTAAGTACTATGTTGCTGGAAGATTCATGCATTCTCCTGGAACTTGGGACACTATTAAACAATTGGAGAAAGCTCATAAAGAATTTTGATTTTCCTTGACCAGATGACTAAAAATTCCATTGCCCATGGCTATTTTCTTTACCTTCAAATCTTTCCAGGAGGGAAATGCTTTTGTGCTCCCAAGTTTCTAGCCCTACTTTGATATCTTTCATTTGTTTATAAGTGGAGTTCAATTTTGTCTCAGGGATCCTTTTGCAGAATGATGTATTTTTTGGTATTTTTCTTTTTCTTTTTTCCTCCTTTTTAGTTTTCAACATTTACTTTTTCATAAGATTTTGATTTCCATTTTGTTGTGTGACTCTGAACAAATTACCTCTTTGAGCTTTAATTTCACCATCACCATAATGGGTGTCTCAGAATTGTAATAAGGACAGTATTTTATAAACCTTAAACTACTACTGAGGTGCTTGATGTTTTTATTATTGTTCTAGAAATTGGTGAGTAATCCTTCCCTCCCTCCTTTTCCTCATCCCTTTTCAAGATGCCGAGCAATCTGATATAAGTTATACATGTATAATCGTTAAACATATTTACACTTTAGGCATGCTGTTGAAGAAGATTCAGAACAAAAACAATGTGAAAGAAAAAAATGAAAGTAGTCTGCTTCAATCTGCATTCAGATTCCATAGTTCTTTCTCTAAATGTGGATAGCATTTTCCACCATGGTTCTTAGGTCATTGTATTGCTGAGAAAAGTTAAATTTATTATGATTGATCATGACCCAATGTTGCTGTTACTGCGTACAACGTTCTCCTGGTTCAGCTCACTTTATTCAGCATCAATACTTATAAGATTTTTCAGGTTTTTCAGGAGGTAACCAATCTAAATGAAATTCAGTTATTGATAGAATTATTTTTAAAAGTTCATGAGGGGCAGCTAGGTGGTACAGTGGATAGAGTAACAGCCCTGGAGTCAGAGAATCTGAATTCAAATCTGACTTCCAATTCTTGACACTAACCATGTGACGCTGTATAGGTCACTTAATCTTCTTTGTCTCACTCCCCTTATCTCCTCCCCCCCCCCAAAAAAAAAATTCTGAAGTTAAGTTAAGAACTTCTGACTTGGAGAATATTGCAATCTTGTCACTTCTTTGGAGGCTTTCTATTTTTTAAATTGGTGAATAAGCTGAACAGCATTGAAACAGTGATTCAGATGAATATTCTAACCCTTGAACTAATAGATTGGTTTTAATGGAGAACATTGCTGGCAGCAGGTTGAGATGCTGATGATGTGATTGGGGTGTGAGGAGAGAGTTGGAGGAAGGGAGGCTTGCCACAGAGAGGCTCCCATATGATTTGGGGACACATATTCTCACAGAAATGGCTTGAAAATGGTTTATACCATTCACCTGCCCAAGATTTACTGTTTTTATCACAAACATTCTGTGAAGATCATAACGAGGATGGGGACCAACAGGGTGTGGAAAATTTGGTATTGTTCATCACTAATACTGGGCAACTTGAAAGTACATATCCCATGTAATATGGATATCAAACACCTTTGTGACCAAAATACCATTGTTTTTATGAGCAAGCTGCAAGGTAGTCAAATCAGCCTTTAAAGACAGACAAGCATTGTTAATGTTGAATGTGGGAAAGAAAGTATATTTGGGGAAGCTATGGAGAAAGATAATTGAAATACTCATATATATTATTATACCATCTTAAAAATTGGAATTGATGTTAAAATAAAGGAGAATTTGAACATGGAGAGCAGAGCTTAAAGATATGTGGTATGCTGAATAATAAGGATATTGGGTAGATCTAATGAAGCATGAGGTCAGGTAACTGGTGCCTGGTCTGAAGTCAGGAAAACTCATCTCCTTGAGTTTAAATCACTTCACTCTGATTTCCTCATTTCCTCATCTGCAAAATGAGCCAGAGAAGGAAGTGACAAAATATAACCCAAATAAAGATCACAAAGAGTCAGACATGATTGAAAATGAATGAACGACAAAATAGGATGTGAAGGAAGGATATATGGGTGTAGAGGGCGTATTCTGAAGACTGAAGACGAAATAATTTGCAGGATTGGGATAATGGGGGTCAGGGTAATATAGAGGAAAGAAAAAAGGACAAAAGGGAATGGGATTAGAAAGTAAAAATAAGTTTACTTTGTTTTTCAGGGGGATAACTCATTAATATTGTTCTTTAGCCCATATGACATTAACTCAGGCTTAGAAAAATAGGGTACCCAAAGACCCCAGCTTATGGGATAAGAATTCATTATTTGACAAAAAAAATGCTGGGAAAATTGGAAATTAGTATGGCAGAAACTAGGCATTGACCCTTCCTTAACACCGTACATCAAGATAAGATCAAAATGGGTTCATGATTTGGCATAAAGAATGAGATTAAAAATAAATAAGAAGAACATAGGATAGTTTACCTCTCAAACTTGTGGAGGAGGAAGGAATTTGTGACCAAAGAAGAAGTAGAGATCATTATTGGTCACAAAATAAAAAAAATTTCAATTACATTAAGTTAAAAAGTTTTTGTCCAAATAAAAACTGATGCGGACAGGATTAAAAGGGAAGCAATAAACTAGGAAAACATTTTTACAGCTAACGGTTAAAGGCCTCATCTCCAAAATATATAGAGAATAGACTCGAATTTATAAGAAATCAAACCATTCTCCAATTGATAAATGGCCAAAGGATATGAACAGACAATTCTCAAACGAAGAACTTGAAACTATTATTATTGAGAAACATCTGCATTAAAATGTTGGATCTTTGAGAAAGCAGTTTGAGATCAATAAAAGCAGTTGTTTGTGTTCTTTCTTAAAGAACACCCAAATATCAGGGTGGGTGTGACCTTTGCTTAAAAAGGTCTCCCTTGCATCCAGGGCCATCTCCACTCGGTCGTCCTGATCTATATCTTGTCACTGGACCCAGATAGTTCTTGAGAAGAATGTGAGGCAGGTAACATTGCATAGCCCTCCCTCATTTAAATCCAATTAAAAGCAGTAGGTGATTTCCAAAATGAAGTCTAGCCTGCTCATTTGCTTTTCTTCAGTTATGTTCTCAACTTAGTGACCATCAGAAATTTCTGTCCCACATACACATGTGGGACATACACTTACACACACATAAATATACATATGTAATTCAAGGACTGACTATCCAACTGTATGTCATAGACTGGTCAGAAGACATTTTTATCCATTTGCTGTTTTATGTATGTTTTGTTAATTTGATGTCTTTTGAAAAAATCATGGTGTTGACTGAAACGAGCAGAACTAGGAGATCATTATATACTTCAACAATGATACTGTATGAGGACGTATTCTGATGGAAGTGGATATCTTCAACATAGAGAAGAGCTAATCCAATTCCAATTGATCAATGATGGACAGAATCAGCTACATCCAGAAAAGGAACACTGGGAAATGAGTGTAAACTGTGAGCATTGTTTTTTTGTTTTTCTCCCCAGGTTATTTTTACCTTCCGAATCCAATTCTTCCTTTGCAACAACAACAACAACAACAAAATTAGGTTCTGCACATATATATTGTACCTAGGATATACTATAAGATATTTAATATGTATGGGAATTCCTGCCATCTAGGGGAGGGGGTGGAGGGAAGGAGGGGAAAAACTCAGAACAGAAGGGAGTACAAGGGATAATGTTGTAAAAAATTACCTATGCATATGTACTGTCCAAAATGTTATAATTAGAAAATTAATAAAAAAAGAAAAATCATGGAACTTATTGCAGGAGCCTTGTAATGTTTGGGGACTAGATGCAACCAGCAGGCTATTATTTATGATTGGGAAGCTCTGAAGGAGATTCCCATCTTTAGTATATCTTTTCTGCTTAGCAGCCACTTTGTTTTCAGGTTTTATGGCTACCACAAAAATATTGCTTCTTTCAAAGATATGAAAGTGAGAATCTGTTTCAATGTTTTACTAAAATAGTCAATAAGTATTTATTAAGCATCTATTATATGCCAAGTGTTGTGCTCACTTCTGGAGATACAAAGAGAGGCAAAAAACAGTCCCTGTCTTTAAGGAGCTTACAATCTAATGGGGGAGACAATAAGCAAACAAATTTATTCAAACAAGCTACATATACATATATATATGTATATATATGTAAATATAAAATAATTAAGAGAAGGCAAGCTACTAACATTAAGAGGGTTTGAGAAAAGCATCCTGTAGGTGGTGAGATTTTAATTGGAACTTGAAGGAGACCAGGGAAGCCAAGAGTTAGAGTTGAGGATGGAGAATATCCGGGCATGGTAGGACAATCAAAGAAAATGTTCAGACCAGAGAGATAGAGTATTTTGTTTGGAAGCGAGCACCACTGGATTGAAGAATACATGGAAGGGTATAAGCTGTAAGAAGACTGGAAAGTCAGGGGAAGGGAGCTTGTTCTGAAGGGCTTTGAATACCAGAGGATTTTGTAGTTGGTCCTGGAGGTGATAGGGAGCCCCTGGAGTTTATTGAATAGTGGTTGGAGTGTCATGATTGGACATGCATTTTATGGAAAAGATTTGATGGAACTGAAGTGGGAATGACTTGTGGCAGACAGACCCACCAGCAGGTTATGGCAATAGTTCAAGTGGTCAATGATTAGATTATGTACCAGAAGGGTGGCAATGTCGGAGGAGAGAAGACATATTTGAGAGATACTACAAAGATAAAATTGTCAGGGCTTGGCAACAGAATATTGTAAATGAGACACAATGGGGAGTTGAGGTGAATATCTAGATTATGAACTATAGGGAAATTTAGAAAGTAAAAGAGTTTAGGGGGGGAATAATGAATTCAGTTTTGTACATGTTGAGCTTAAGGTATCTGAAAAGCAATTGGAAATACAAATTTGGAATTTAGTGGAGATGTTAGAATAAGATATCTATCTATCTATCTATCTATCTATCTATCTATCTATCTATCTATATCTATTTATATATATATGAGAAACATCCACATGGACATGATAATTAAATCCATTGGAGCTAATGAGATCACCAAGTAAAATAATAGAGAAGGGGAAGAGAAGAGGACACGGGATAGAATCCTGTCAGACACCATGTCAAGAACACACCACTATATTTGACTTTCTCTCTTAAAGAATGGATTAACTATATTGTGTATGTGTTGATTTGAGGTTTAAAATAGGCTAGATTATATTATCATCAATCTTTATTATAGTTATTTACTCTCTACTTCTTTCTTTTAGTTAGCAAAAGGCAATTAATTCTCGTGAAAAGATTGTGTATCAAAGGAAGTATAAAAATGTGTCAACTCATATCTTCCCCTAAATATTTGCCTATACTAGTTACAAATAAGTTATACAATTTATTTTAATCACTCAATTTATTCCTTGATAAACATTAATGATTTTATTCAATCTTGTCTGAAGTAATATTTGTGTGTTATTGATGGGATGGAGAAAATGCAGTGGAAGTATTTAACTATGATTAATTTTCTTGGGGAAATCTATGAAAAATCAAAACTTCTCATACCAGATTCTTTGAACTATCAAAATGGTGGGATTTGGATAATGAAAAACATATGGGGCAGCACAAGTAGACATCCATCAGCAATTGTGACTTTCACGCAAGAAGTGTTCATAAACATATGTGTGCCCAAATGTTGTACTTGTTCTTATGAAATTTTAACCAGTCTAGATGAAGCCTCTTATGTTCCAGGTAGATCCTTTATGCAGGATTTTTGAAAGAACATGGATAAGAATTGAAAAGAATGGGAAGACAAAGATTGGTGGAAATCTATATCATTGGAAAGAACGCAGTTGTGGCAAAGTCCAAATTTTCTGGCAAGTCAGATATAGGATGATTCTAGCAGTAGTCCTCTTCTTTGAAAAAGACATATTATATACAATAACCAACTGCGACCAACTAGGCAAGGAAATGTCTCCTGCCATGTATTCCCTCCCTCCCTCCCTCCTTCCTCCCTCCCTCCCTCCCTCCCTGCTTCCTTCCTTCCTTCCTTCCTTCCTTCCTTCCTTCCTTCCTTCCTTCCTTCCTTCCTTCCTCCCTCCCTCCCTCCCTCCTTCCTTCCCTCCCTCCCTCTCTCCTTCCTTCCTTCCCTCCCTCCCTCTCTCCTTCCTTCCTTCCCTCCCTCCTTCCTTCCTTCCTTCCTTCCCTCCCTCCCCCTCCCTTTCTTCCTTCCTTCCTTCCTTCCTTCCTTCCTTCCTTCCTTCCTTCCTTCCTTCCTTCCTTCCTTCCTTCCTTCCTTCCTTCCTTCCTTCCTTCCTTCCTTCCTTCCTTCCTTCCCTCCCTCCCTTCCCTCCTTCCTTCCCTCCCTCCTTCCCCCCTTCCTTCCTTCCCTCCCTCCCTTCCCTCCTTCCTTCCCTCCCTCCTTCCCTCCTTCCTTCCCTCCCTCCCTCCCTCCCCCTCCCTCCCTCCCCCTCCTTTCCTTCCTTCCTTTCTTCCTTCCTTCCTTCCTTCCTTCCTTCCTTCCTTCCTTCCTTCCTTCCTTCCTTCCTTCCTTCTTCCCTCCCTCCCTTCCTTCCTTCCTTCTTCCCTCCCTCCCTCCCTCCCTCCTTCCTCCCTCCCTCCCTCCCTCCCTCCTTCCTTCCTTCCTTCCTTCCTTCTCTCCCTCCTTCCTTCCTTCCTTCCTTCCTTCCTTCCTTCCTTCCTTCCTTCCTTCCTTCCTTCCTTCCTTCTCTCCCTCCCTCCCTCCCTCCCTCCCTTCCTTCCTCCCTCCCTCCCTCCGTTCCTTCCTTCCTTCCTTCCTTCCTTCCTTCCTTCCTTCCTTCCTTCCTTCCTTCCTTCCTTCCTTCCTTCCTTCCTTCCTTCCTTCCTTCCTTCCTTCCTTCCTTCCTTTCCTCCTTCCCTCCTTCCCTCCTTTCTTCCTTCTTTCCTTTATCTTTCCTTCCTCTTTCTCTCCCTCTCTTTTTTCTTTGGCCAAAATCTCATGTGCCAAATATATTTTAGATTTCAGTTTCCTCATCTATAAAGTGAAAAGATTAGAAATGATTTGCAATCTCTTTTATCAACCAGAAATCCTATGATAAAAAAAAAAAAAAAAAAAAGCAACTTATTATTTCTGATGCAGGATACTTATGACCTGATTGTGAAATAAGAATGCTGGACAGGAGAGGGCACTGTTTGTTTTGTTCTGACAGTATTCTAGGCGGCCACCAAGGAAAGGATGGAAAGAAATGCTTTTCCTGCTGTTGTGGGAGACGGGGGAGCTTTCTTAGCCTTGTTTCTTCAAACATCCGGCTGATGTTATTCCTTGATTCTCTCTGAAGTGCAGAGGGTCTGGATGGATACCAGCAGACTGATTTGTCCTCATAGCAACAATCATGAGAAATCACATTTAGGGCACCCCTTAATGTTTGCAAAGCTCTTAAGGATTCAGATGTGATGGAGGGAAGGCAGCCAGATTATCTTTGATGGCTGGGAATTGGGGGTTCTTGCTGCCTCCTTGGGGCACACAAGCTTGAAACTCCCAAAGCTTCCCCAGCAGTGTGCATTAGAAAATTCTCTTCTAAACTGCTGTTATCCAGTTTGTATTATGCATACTTCATATCTCTCCAGGATATAGAAACTCCTTGAGGGCAGGAAGTATTTTTTGCTGTGGTTGTTTTGAATCCCTTGTTGTTCATTTGTGTCTTCCTGTTCCCGAGGTTTTCTTGGCAGAGAAATCGGAGAGCTTTGCCATTTCCTTTTCCAGTTCATTTTTACAGATGAGGAAACTGAGGCAAACACAGGGAAGTACCTACTCGGGGTTACATGGCTAGTAAATTTTTTTTTATTGAAGTCTTTTATTCTCAAAACACATGTAAGGATTTTTCAACATTGATCCTTGCAACACCTTGTGTTCAAATCCCTCCCCCCCCCCCTTTTCCCATATCTAGTACATCTATACATCTGCACTTGAACTCAGGTCCTGACTTCAGTTTGGGTACTGGATTCACTCTGCACCACCTGGCAGCTTCTAGCTCCTAAAAAAATGACTTCCTCAGCTCCTAACTTAAGCCTCACCCATTTGCAAATGTTTTTTTTTTTTTTTTTTAATTGGATTGGAATGTAAAACAAAACAAAACAAAGATCACTTAGGGGACAATTTCATCTCTAAGATGCTTACATCAGATGTTTACAGACTTTTATCAGGATGATTGATGTGGGAATGCTAGTGAAAATTGTGCAGGCTGAAAATTTGAGGGGATTCATAGGCTTTTTAGCTCATCTGGAAAGTTCAGTCACCTAGCTTCCTTCTTAAAGGGGAAAAAAGGAAGTTCATAGGGATGTAGACAGTGAAGATTCTTCCCAAAGTCCATGTTAACATTAAACTTTATTGGGTACCAAAAACACTGAATATGACCAGTATTAGGCAAATTTATTAATGCTTATGACAAATGTGGATTACAGTTGTAACTTCCTTTCTTCCTTCCCTCTTTCCTTCCTTCCTTCCTTCCTTCCTTCCTTCCTTCCTTCCTTCCTTCCTTCCTTCCTTCCTTCCTTCCTTCCTTCCCTCTTTCCTTCCTTCCTTCCTTCCTTTCTTGCTTCCTTCCCTCTTTCCTTCCTTCCTTCCTTCCTTCCCTCTTTCCTTCCTTCCTTCCCTCTTTCCTTCCTTCCTTCCTTCCTTCCTTCCTTCCTTCCTTCCTTCCTTCCTTCCTTCCTTCCTTCCTTCCTTCCTTCCTTCCCTCCTTCCTCCTTTCCTTCCTTCCCTCCTTCCTCCTTTCCTTCCTCCTTTCTTCCTTCCTTCTTTCCTTCTTTCCTTCCTTCCTTCCTTCCTTCCTTCCTTCCTTCCTTCCTTCCTTCCTTCCTTCCTTCCTTCCCTCTTTCCTTCCCTCTTTCCTTCCTTCCTTTCTTCCTTCCTTCCTTCCTTCCTTCCTTCCTTCCTTCCTTCCTTCCTTCCTTCCTTCCTTCCTTCCTTCCTTCCTTCCCTCTTTCCTTCCTTCCTTCCTTTCTTGCTTCCTTCCCTCTTTCCTTCCTTCCTTCCTTCCTTCCTTCCTTCCTTCCTTCCCTCTTTTCTTCCTTCCTTCCTTCCTTTCTTCCTTCCTTCCCTCTTTCCTTCCTTCCTTCCTTCCTTCCTTCCTTCCTTCCTTCCTTCCTTCCTTCCTTCCTTCCTTTCTTGCTTCCTTCCCTCTTTCCTTCCTTTCCTCTTTCCTTCCTTTCTTCCTTCCTTTCTTGCTTCCTTCCCTCTTTCCTTCCTTCCTTGCTTCCTTCCTTCCTTGCTTCCTTCCTTTTTTCCTCTCGAATAAATTTCCACCAGATTCTTATTTTGGGTGCCATACCATATTTTATATGGTATTAGACAAAGAAATGTGAATGGTCTTCTAGATAACAGAGCTGAAGACCAAATAATCCACAAAGATACAATTCAAAAAATATTTATTGAGCCTTTTCTTCATGTCAGGTATAGTGCTAAATACTAGGGATACAAGAAGAAGTCTTTGCCCAAGGAACTTAAATCTGATGGGGGGGGGGTAAGGGTGAAGAGGGAGACAATTTCACAAAAGTGATATCACAAAAGTACCCCAACAACTTTTTGGGAGTTCCTAGGTTGGTGTTGCAGGTATGGTGAAAGAATTCACAAACTCAGTTTACCTTCAAGTTAAGGGGCAAAATACTTTTTATGCTGACAATAGCGGGCTAAGTTCCAAAAGGGATTAGCAAAGAACCCAAGAGAAAAGAGATATATTTATAGTTCAAAGCTGATTAGAGTTTCATGCTACTTATTTGCTGATTTTATGGCTTACAAATAGGTTTGAGGGGAAGTCTATTCATTATTGTCTCAGGAACTTGTTTATCACTGACCAACAGATTGTCTATCAGTCAGTAATGTTTGTAGGACTATTCTAAGGCCAGAAGACTTTAAAATCATTGACAGATTGTTAGAACAATAACACTCTAATGTCAGAAGGCCTCAGGATCAATGATATATCTTTCCTAAAATCTAAGGGAAGAAATATTGTTATATTCCTAGGCCAGAAGACTTTGACAATCATTGACAGATATTAGAACAATAGCACTCTAATGTCAGAGGGCCTCAGGATCACTGATATATCTTCCCTAAAATCTAAGGGAAGAAATATTGTTATATTCTTAGGCCAGAAGACTTTTACTATCATTGATGGACAGATTACCAGAATAGCACTCCAAGGTCGGGGGGACCTTGGATCACAGATTTCCAAGCCAGAAGACTTTAGAATCACTGACAGATTGTTAGAAGCACCCCAAAGACAGGGGGCCTTCATTATTGCTGCCTCCCCTAGAAGCTATATTCCATTGAAAGGAAACAGGAAAAGGGGCAGAGATCGGGGGTATCAGGTGGGGATGAGGCAACCTCCTCTATAGAGCTGAATCCAGCCTGATGCTAAGTGGTGTGAGCCCCAAAGTCTAGTTTGTGTTCTTTAAAAAAGGTGCTAGGAAAAAGTTTGGGACTCCACCCTCAGCTCTCCAAGCCATGGGGAGAAGTGCTATGGTGTCAGTCAAGGCTTGAGCTAGTGGCACTACAAAGAATTTAGGGGTGATGAGCTCATCCTGGGTGAGGCTTCTTTTCTGCAATTGAAACCAGGCAGAGCAGCAGGTGCAGAATGGATTGAGCCAAAAAGTCCTGTTTCTGCAGAAAAAAGATCAAGTTGCCTTTACATGACTTTTGCAGGTGGTTTCTAGTTGACTTGCATCCAGAAATATTGACTTTGAAAAAAAAAAAAGGTCTTATTTTTAAACATTCTTTTCTAAGTTTTGAGTTCTAAATTCTTTTTCCCTTTCATCCTTCCCTCACCCACTAAGAAGACAAACCATATAGCAGTTACACATGTGCAAAACATATTTATATATTAATCACATTTTTAAAAAATACAAGAAAAAAGTGAGAAAATTATAATTTGCACTCAGAATTTATCAGTTCTCTCTCTGGAGGTAGATAGCATTTTTAAATTTGAAATTTATTTTTAAAATGGATCTGTATAATGTAATTAATATTGAAAAGTCACACTAAATGTTATCAGCATTGGAAGCTGAGGCAAAATCCTGCATGAGAAAGAATTGGTTTCAAAGGTCCCTTCTTGTCCTAAAATCTATAAATCTGTGAGTTCATTCAGAGCTGCAAAGAACTTTTGTTTGAGTCCAGAAGTCTTTCTCTAGCTTCTAGAGAGCAGAGTTTGATGGGTGGAGAACAGTCCTTATGACAAACTCCACATGACATAAATCAATCATTCAACCAGCGGTTGATTGAGGAGGCTTCGGTCTCATGATTGAGTTTATCAGATTGCAGACTGCAGGGCTCTATGTAGGCTTTGTGTTTGTGCAGTTATTCTATGCTAAGCTATATCCAGGAATCAGAAGGGTTTTTTGAATTTTCAGAGGTGGGTCACATAAATGGAATTTTTCAGAAGGATCCTTCATCTGGGCATTGCTCATTAAAAGCGACTTATAGTGGGGGTAATAAGGGGAGGGCTAAAATACTAATCTGCCAGGGATTCTCATTCACTATCTTTTTAGTTTTCAAAATATAGTCGCCATTGATAGGATGACACAGTTCCACTCTATTTACCATTTGCTTCTTCTTCTATTTATGTTCATTAATTGTTTGTCAGTGGAATAGTGTGTCTGTCACCAGTTAAATTCAGATGGATTTGTCAGCGTAAGGCTGGCTTTTAGGTTATGGATTTTTGATCAAAGGAACTTAAGAAATTAACAATCTGTACCAGTGGAGGCTCTACCTAATTGAAACAATGAAATCATGCATCTTTTGAAATATTAGACTTGGAAGTATGTCAGGACGTATGGAACAAGATGCCTGGGATTCCTGGAATAGGTTGAGCATTTTTTTTGATCATTATAGTCACCTTTCACTCGTGGTCTCTGGGGTATTGTCACACACACAAAAAGAACAAACAAGATACCAGGATATTTCAAAGCACTGAGGGCACTTATCTGGGATGACTTTTGATCTGAGTATTGAAAGATGTGTAGGATTTTAAAAAATAGAGATGAGAGGAAGGTAAAGAGATATTCCAAGCAAAGAAAAATAGTATGAGCAGAGGTGAGGAAGGAGAGAAAGGTGGCATATGTTTTCAGAATTCTGGTTGCTCTATTTTGTCTGGAATGTGGAGTGTGAATTCAAGTAGCATAATATGAGATGAGAGAATTTCATTGTCATCGTCCTTGTCTTATAGTCAAGTCTAACTTTGCTCAACTTCATGGACTTTTGAACATGAGATTTTCTGGGCAAAGATACTGGAGTGCTTTGCCATTTCCTTTTCCAGTTTACCCCCATTTTACAGATGAAGAACAGAAGCAAATAGGGATTAAGTTACACAATTAGTAAGTAATTGTCGGAGGTCAGATTTCAACTCAGATCTTCCAGGATCCAAGCCCAGTGTTCTATCCATTCATCCAATTTGCCACTGGCTCAAAAATTTGGTTGGATCAAGGTTGTTGAGAGTCTTATGCTAACCCAAGGAGGCTAAGCTTTACTGGATAAATATTTTTAATAATGTTCTTAGGGAAATTTTATATAATGATGTTATGACTTTTTATAGCATTTCCTACAATGAGGCAGAAAATAATGCTTTTATTTTGAAGAAGAAATGGAGACACAGGAAAACTAGCAGTTGCCCATGTAGTAACTTTTATTTAGAATACTCCGATATCTTCTCCCTCCCACATTCATACTCATACACAAGAATCTAATATGGTTCTTTCCATGTAATGCATTCAAAACATTGATTGCCTTGTTTCTATGACTTTTATTTTAAACCAAGATAGTACTAGAAGGGAGAATGATATTAAAGGAGATATAAGAATATTAGGATATCCTGGATATTAGGAGTCAAGCTCTGTCTCTTATTTTTTTCTAAAGTATAGCTAAAGTATTTATTTATTAATTTATTTATAAGGATGGAGTTGATTGAGTAAATCAATCATATAATTCTACCTTACCTAAAGTAAATGATGAAACACCACTCCCTCTGTACTTTAAGTAGGTAGGAATGAGTCTTGATTGAATCAAATCAATCAGAGGCATTCCAAATAAGTGTGAAGAGTCCTTAATCATTTTAGATGTCTATGATGAGCCCTGATATCATGTTCATGTTCAATAAATGAACACAGAAAAAGTATTTGGCAGTTGAGGACACTTGGAAACTTTATCAGGCTTCTAGAAAGAGACAAATCAGTGCAAAACTGATAGAAATACAGGTTCCAATGACCAATGGAAAAAAGAGAGCATTTCATGTAAATCCTGTGAGGAGTGGTGGATGAATGGGGAAGAAAGCATTTTGACCTTTCCTTTCCCTATCTTAACAGAAGAAAACTTTGGAGGATCTGGAAAATTTCAGTCCCTAGAATCATCCCTTGGAATGATTGGATGCCTTGCAGAAAGGCAAATTCAAGGCTCCCCAAGGAGTCCAGAAAGAAACACACTTAAAGGGAATTTCTTAAGGACTCTACAAATAGGAGAAAAGGAATTCTGATAACCAGGAACTGTGTTACCTTTTTGCTACATTTGCTTTCTAAGCTTGAGCCCACTCTTCCCCCATTCTTTTTGTGTTAGCATATAACTATATAAATAACAATAATAATAAAGTTATTAATATACAACTTAATACATTCCATTTTTTAAAAGCCTAGTGAAATCTAGCCCAAATGAGGGTCACAAAGAGTCAGATATAACTGAAATGATTCAATAAAAGCATAAGAATTATATAGTATTAAAAAGATACTCCCCTCACTCCTAACTCCTCAGAGACACCTTTAGAACTGTGAATTGGATTAGGAATTAGAATTGGAAGCTTAGGAATTGAGATAAACTCCTCAAAGCATGTGTTACACATATAGTAACATTCAGTAACTGAATATATATTTATGAATCCCTTATTCATTAATCAACCCTCTCAAAATGTTTCATCAAATATGTTCTATGTGCAATTAGTGAGAACCATCCCCTCCTCATGGAGCTAGCTTCTAGTATTGTCTCACCCAATTTTCCTCGAGTTGAGACTTTTAGGATATTGGAGATCCTTACATAGTGACATATAGGAATGAAAATGTAGTCTTACTTGTTTTTCTCACTAGTTTTTTAGCATCTCAATAAAATTCAGGGAACCTATCTTATTGAGGGCTCCATCAAACACTAACTACATTTTTTAAAACCAGATATATGATTTCATCAGGATAAGAAGGTTCCTGTAATAAACTGACTCTTCCAATACAAATAAATGCCAATCCTGCAACTTAAATTGCCCAAGACACTGAGATTTGAAGTGAATTGCCCAGGTTTTTCACCAGGCAGGACTAGAACTTACATTTTCCTGATGTATCACTGGTGCTCAAATTTCTATTCTCAGTATCTCTTTTTTAATTAAATTTGTTTTTATTTTATTGAAATTTTTTACTTTCAAAACATATGCAAGGATAATTTTTCAACATTGACCCTTGCCAAACCTTGTGTTCCAATCCCCACTGCCTTCTCCTCAGCCCTCCTCTAGATGGCAAGTAATCCGATATATGTTACACATGGTAAAAAAAAATATGTATTAAATCTGTGTTATTAGAATTACTGAGGATCTGTCCAAAGAGTTTTTATTTTGGGGGGTTATATTTGCAGATATTCACCTTATTAAAAATCAAAACTAACTTTGAATTTGTAGATCCTCTGAAAGGGTTTCAGAGACCCCTCACCCCAGGATTCTCCAGACCATACTTTGAAAAACCATTGTTCTATACCATACTGCCTCTAGACAAGTTGCACAGGGATCCATCTTGGGAATACCACTACCAAAAGATGCCCCTTGCTCTCTTTTTAAAATCTACTCATATGTCCTAAAGTGATTTTGATTCTATACATGGCACACAGTAAAGTATTATTAGAGAAGGGCAATTTGTATACTGAGAAGGCAAAACATGCTCCATGGGGATGAGATGGGGGAACTGGTGTGCACTCTGAAGAAGAGAAGCTTGAGGGGCAGGCAGACAGAATAAATGTTGTCAGATTTTTAAAGGGTGGTCTTGTAGAAAAGGGATTCCATTCTGCTTAGACCTAGAGGGTAGAATTAGGAATTATGGGTGGAAGATATAGAGATGCTCATTACAGAGGAAGCTACAGATTTAGATTTGATGTAAGGAGAAGCCTTCTAATGGCGAGCGTTTTCCAAACTAAGAATGGAATTTTCCCTAAGGAGGTCTTCAAGTGAAAACTAAATGATCATTTGTCAAGGATGCTGTCAGTGGGACCCTTATTCAGATATAGGTTGGGCTAGACAGCTTCTGAGGTTCTTTCTGGCTCAGAGATTCTCTGATTCTTCAAATAGGAAAATACTTTGCTGACAAAGGCCCGATCTACACATATATGGGCTGTTGCTTATCCCATGGCTGAATCAGCTTTATTCTGTTCCAAGAAAAGAAGGAATGAGAGTGAGTGGTCACAGATGAAACTTGTTTCAAGAAATGGCAGGACTCAATTGAAAAACAAATTAAAGTGGGCAGATGGCCGAGACACATTTTGCAACTTTCCTAAGAATATTTAAAGGAGTTTTTTTTTTTTTTTGTTTTCTTTTGTTTTTGTAAAGATGCAAAGGCTGTCTCTGGCAGCAGGTGTTAGTCACCATCATTTAGAATGTATTTGATGGGGCCTCAGGTAAGTAAGCAGAAACTGACATTTTATTTTGTCATTTTCCTATTAAGATGTCAAATGTACTTTTTAAAACACCATTTTTAATGATTTCAGAGGATAGGTTATCAGATCTCATCTAGGAACAGCTGACACATTGACTCAATTGAAAACATCCATTCTGCATTTTTATAAGCCAAATTTTTCAAGGAGGGAGAGTTAAGTGTAGTTGTTTTTTTCATTTGCAGATGGAAATATTACAATAATATTCTGGTTGCCTTTGCTGATTAACTCAATGAATGGAATGTTGATTTGAGAGTCAAGATTTGGGATCTGATCCCCAGTTGCATGTCATTCAAAATGGGATCTTGGTCATATGTCATTATATCTTTAGATTTCCATCTTTCCATTATAGGATGTTGTATATATTCATGGTTTCATAGGATCACTAATTTAGAGTCAGTTGAGATTATAAGATCACAAGATCATATATTTTAGAGCTGAAAGGGAGCATGAGAACATAGATTTAGATTGAGAAGAGACATTAAAGATTATATAATCTGGAGGTCTTAAACTGGGCTCTCTAAACTTATTTTAAAAATGTAATACCTGTATTCCAGTAAATTTGTTTTCTTTGTAATCCTATACATTTTATTTTATATACTTAAAGAACATTATTCAGAGATGGGGTCCGTAGATTTTGCAGACTGCCAAAAGGTCCATGACCCAAAAAAAGAAATGAACAACTCCTGAATTAGTCCCTTTTTTCTTTTTAGAGTTAAGATAGTCTCAAAGAATTCAAAGAAAGTCTCAAATTTCATTGCCAGTAAGTGGTAGAGTTGTTTGAACATAGATCTTTTTCTACATGGCAGCTTCTAGTCCCATTGTAGCACATCTTTTCTTGAAAGGGGAACAGGACAGTGTGTCTTGTGGAAGAGGTGCAATGTGAGATAGCTGAGGAGCTTTGGGTTGTGAGTTTCGAGATCCCAATTCTTCATCTCAACTTCAAGATCTTGTTTTATGAGTTTAGATAAATGCCAAGGTCCTTTCCAACTTTCCAGTTCTCTAGATCCTCCTGAAAGAACTTTGATAAGCAAGTATTGAAGGTGACTATGAGAAAACTAAGATTTTATTTTATTTAGGTTGCTAAATGTCACAGTGGATAGAGTGATGTGCCTAAGGTCAGGAAGTCAAGAATTTAAATCTAGTTTCAGTGATCCAACTAGTTCTGATCTTGGGCAAGTCACATAGCCTGTGCTTGTCTTAGTTTCTTCACCTGCAAAATGAGGATAATTATAGCATCTACCTCCCAGGGTTGTTGTGAGGATCAAATAAAACAATAATTATTAATTACTTAGTATAATGCCTGGCTCATTGTAGGCACTATATAAATGTTATTACATTTATTATTTAGTGGAATTATAAGTTCACTGAAAACTAACCACAGCAATTCCCATTAACCCAATTGTTTCTCTTGCACCACGTACATCCTGAAATGGGCAGTTTGGGGGAATGGGAAGGGTATAAGAGGGGGAAAATTCCTCTGGCAGCTCATAGTAGTATCAACCTCAGTGGAATAATCTTTACTTGAGTGGGAGGGGATGCTTTTGCCATTAAAAATACTTCTTGAACATTTTATGTGGTAGCAAAATGGACACATATTGATTGAGGGATAGCCTATGAATGTAATGAGCTCTTATTGCACTGTCAAAAGTGGAAGACTATGAAGATTTCATAGAAACGTAGCAAGATACAACACAAGACAAGCAAAACACAAAAAGTGATGCAGAATAAAGGACCCAGAATCAGGAGAATAGTATGTCACTATAAAAATGTAAATGATAGATAAAAAAAAATCCCCAAAGTCTAATGAGTATAATGATTTATGTTAATTGTGTAGAACTGGTAAGGAAACACACTTTCCTTTTCTTGATAGTGTGGGAGACTGGGTTTAAAATATGGCATGGTATATGTTGTCAGATGGAGTAACTTAACCAATTTAACTTGGTTTAAGCAGAGTGTTTGGTGGTAGTGAGGTAGATTAAGGGGGAAAAAAACAACTGCATTAGAAAAACAAAAGGCTATGATAAAATATACATTGATGTTTCTTGTGAATGAAGCAAGTTGTCATTATTTGAGCTTAATTAAAAAAAATTATTAAATGGCTTAGGAAATGGGCCTCAAGGTCAAAGAGAGCTGGATATAGGTTTTAGAATTGACAGATACTAATCATGTGTCTTTGGACCCCCCAACCCCCCCCCCAAAAAAAACCCAACTTACCCTCTTAGAGATTCTTAAACTAGGGTCTATGAACTTGATTTATTTAATAACTGATGCTCTTTTAAATTATCCTTAATGTCTGATCTGATTAGTATAAAATTCAGTCAACAAGGTTTTTTTGTTTGTTTTTATCTCTACACACACTTTTCAAAACAAATGGTAATTTAATAGATATTTTATAAATTTATAACCATTGTTTTGACTTGACAAACTGCATTGTTGAATGCGCTAGTAAATAGTTAACAATTGACTGAAAAAATGTGGAAGTTATCTTTTTAAAGTTTAAACTATCTTATGACCATTTTCCCTTATTGCTTTCTTAAGTCTAGACAATCAACAAAAAACAGATCAAGCCTTGATTTGTAGCATTTGCTGATTTTCAATGTGGAAATGTACATGCTGAAAATTTACCAAATCAAGCCCCAGTCTGAGCTGGTTCCAGCCCATCCCTGGATTCACAACACATGGAAAAGTCAGGAATTTCTGTTCAAAGACTGTGACTTGCAGAGAGCATCTACCTGTATTGGTAGAATACCTAAACTACTGGGAGTTCCCTAAGCTACTGAAATGATAAAATATGTACAGAGTCTTGTACCTTTTTTTTTTTCCTGACCCCTCTGTACCTGGAGCCCTTTGCTTATGACATTGTTCTTTCCTGGTTCCACGGATAGCCATACCTGACTTTCTTAGGGGTCAACTCCAGGAGGGGCTTTTTTGGGCATTCCATCTGGAGTAGAAGAATTTATTTTTAGAAAAATTAACATGATTTGGAAAAGAGGTAGAGGTTGTAGGAAGGAGGAAAGAAGTTCTAATTCATTATGGCATAGTGTGATTGACTCTCCGAAGACCACGTAAGGATTTCAGAAATGTGTGTAAGCAGGAGTAGGGAGGATAGACCAGACAGGGACATTCTGGGGATAATAAGCATCCTTCCAGCATAAGTCCAGAAGGAGAAGGTAGCCTACATTGTATTGGAATGATAAAGATGTAAAATCACTTGGGTTGACATTAAGAAACATTTCTATATGTGATTCAGATGCCAGTGACAAAAGAGCAGCCCAGAAGCTGAGGAGCAGGACAAATTACCATTTTGTTTTGAAATATATGTCTAGGGAGGGGTACAAAAACAAACTGTTGACTTAACTTTATGCTAATGAGGCCAGACATGAGGAATAAGCACCCTGTGCATAATAATAATCAGCAATGAAATATTTACTGGAGGTAATGTAGTGGTATAAAGAAGGAACGCACGCTGTGGGACAGTGGATGGATTGTTGACTTTGGAGCTGGATGACCTTGGTTCTTGTCTGTGACACATAGAGGCTATATGACCCTGGGTGATTTACTTAATTTGGCAGTGATTTTGGCCACTTTGGGATTGTCAGAGAAGGTGTCACTGATAGAAGGTGTTCCTGACCTCAAAGTTCTCTCTATTAGGGAAATCACAGATCTGGTCCCCTATTGAACCCTCTTTTTTCCAGCTTCATCTTCTAAGAAGGAAATTATATGCTTAAATAAAACTGATGAGGTACTACATAGATGTGAGACATAGACATGGGATTAGAAATGGAAGGGGCAATTGTGGCAGGACACCTGATTATGTATGTCATATAATGGGTGTATTTATAGAAACTGGGTATCAAAGAATTGTATCTATGCTAAGGTGGCTGGGGCTTTGCCCCAGGGTAGAGAATTTAGAGAGTACAAAATTTAGGGGGAATAAAAAATGTATACTGCAACATGGTAGAAAACAAGAAAGGTACAATCTCAAGATGTTGGTTGAGGAACAGGCAAGACGTGGTTCAGGGCTCAGCAGGTGTGAGGACAGCAACCTGCAGCCTGTCTATTCTCCTCAACTTTTTTCATCCCATAAAGAAATCTCTAGCCCAACCCCATCCCATTGTACCTCCAGGATGCCTTTTTCCCTAGTCACTCTCCTACTCTATATAGTTGATGATCACACATTCTTCTTGTACTGTGTACAATATATTCCTGGTTCTGCTTGTTTCCCTCTGCATCAGTTCATGTAAATCTTTTCAAATCTCTCTAATCAGCTTGTTCTTCAATTTTTATAGAACAATAATATTCCATTACCTTCATGTACCACAGCTTGTTCAGCCATTCCCTAATTGATGGGCATCCATTCCTTTTCCAATTCCTTGCCACCACAAAAATAGCTGCTACAAACATTTTTGCACATGTGGCTCCTTTCCCCTCCTTTATGATTTCCTTGGAATACAGACCCAATAATGGCAGTGCTGGGTCAAAGGGTATGCACAGTTTGATGGCCCTTTGGACATAATTCCAAATTGCTCACCAGAATGGTTGGATCATTTCACAACTCCACCAACACTGCATTAGTTTCCAATTTTCCCACATCCCCTCCAACATTTATTATTATCTTTTTTCCTGTCATCTTAGCCAATCTGAGAAGTATGAGAAGGTGCCTCAGAGTTGTTTTAATTTGCATTTTTCTAATCAATAGTGATTTAGAGCATTTTTTCATCAATTCACTTCTTTACTTTTAAAAATGTAGAGTTGTTTTAATTTGTATTTTTCTATTAGATAATGATTTAGAGCATTTTTCTTCAATTCACTTCTCTGCTTTTAAACATGTATTACTATTATCTATGTTTTATTGTATTTTTATTTATTCTGTAGATATTTCTAATTGCATTTTTATCTGATTAGGGCAGCTCTTGTAAGTGTCAGAGGGGCTGCACTGTGATTCATGGGCCAAGTGTTTTGACATTTTTTTTTTCTCTAGACCTTCCAGAGAAGGTGTCAAATCTGTATTAGTAAAGAGAATTCCCTCACGTGGGAGTTCTCTAAATCAGTGAAATCACTGATATGGTCTCCCTTACTATGGCTCCATTTTGGCCAAAATCCATGATTTTTTTTCCCGTTTGGTCTGATTTTTCTTGTACAACATGGAAATATGTTTAAAAGGATTGTATATGTATAACCTAAATCAGATTGCTTGCTGTCTTGGGGAGGGGAAAGGTAAGAGAGGAAGAAAAAATTTGGAACTCAAAATCTTACAAAAATGAATGTTAAAAACTATCTTTATATGTATTTGGAAAAATAAAATCTATTGAAGAAAAAAAAAGAATAGAGTCCTTCTATGAAATCTTGATGTCTAAGGACTCAATCAACCAACAAGTATCTATTAAGTGACTAGTATGTGTTAGACATTATTAGATACTGAGGTTATAATTACAAAGAATGAAACAATCCCTTTTCAAAGAGATTTACAATTCACTTGGGGAGACAACTAGTACATAAACACATGCCCATATGATATACATAGAGAGAGTTTCCAAAGATTTTAGGGCAGTTTTGAACTTTTAATAGGTTTAATTTACACTCGGAGAAAGAAATGGCAAGCATTCTAGTATCTTTGCCAAGAAAATCACAAATGGGGCCAGAAAGAATCAGACATGATTAAAATGACTAAATAAAAACAACATATGCACTAACAATTTTAGGACATCTTGAATATATACATATAAATGAACATATGCAAAGTAGTTAAATACAAGGTATGCTCATTATTTCTTATAAAATATCAGGATGTAATAGAAAACATCCATATAGCACAACTTGTTCAGCCATTTCCCAACTCATTGTCAAACCCATTTCTTCATTTGCCAGTAGATAGCTCTGATTTCTTCATCTGAAAACTGCCTGTTCATATTCTTTGAGTATTTATCAGTTGGGGAATGACATATTCTTACACATTTGATTCAGTTCTTTCTACATTTTAGAAATGAAGTCTTTATCAGAAATACTGTCTACCCCACATTGGTAAATGTAGTAAAATTGGATAATTTTATTTGAGAATAAAGGAGAAATGGAAAATCTTTATGATACTTTTTTAAACTTGAAGGGTGACGTTAAATTCAGAGTACTAGATGTGGTCCTCTCATCTTCCTCTCGCTCCTGGGAATCAGACACCTAAGAAGACAAATCTGTGTTCCCTCAAACATAATTTACATGTTCCTGAAATGTGTATGAGAAATGGGAGTGGGGGTAGGGATTCTCACCCACTGGCATCCACCTCAGGATCTTGAGGGAATTGTGATGATAATTTTTCCTCCTTCTGGAAACCCCATGTTCGTGTTCCTTATACAGAAATATTGAAGCAGTGAAATTGTGTCATTTTTACTATTGCTGAAAAACAAGGATCCTCCTTTTTTCCATCATACTCTTGAAAAGCCTTCTCAAAGAAGAGAGAACAGGAATTAGCACACCCTGTTTCTTCTTTACGTACTGCTTGCCTATAGAGGCAGAACTTTTTTATTGTGTTTCTCTGGTGTCTACTTAGATCTGTGCACACCCTAAGAGGACTTTCATGCTACAGATGAGGAAGCTTTAGGCTCCAAAAAAGAACATTATTTGTCCAGGAACAGTCAGTGGTGGAACAAACATTTGACGACAAGATTTTGTGACAAAAATACATTTCTCAGAAACTTTAGTCATAGCAATGGTCTCATGTCTCTGGGAACTACTTCTGAGAGTAAGTTCTTAGAATGCAAAAAATATTGGGATGTTGTCAAGTATTCTGCTATTTTTTTAAACAGGGTAGACTATGCTACTTGATTGGAACATTCTGGGGGAGCAGAAAAACATATAAGACCACCAAGAAATACCCAGGCTGTCATATATCCAAGGAGTGAGGCTGGAGGGCAAGGCATGGACAGTGTGGAAGGAGGGGAATCCCCAACCTCACCCCAATGCCATTCTCCATGTCTCATTTTTGGTCACTTGTGGAGTTCAGTTTGATAGGTAGGATTTGCTGGGGAGAACCTATGACCTACAGAATGGGCTTCCCCCAGTGGGTAGTGACTGATGTTGTTGGAGATTTTGGAGAGGATGTCAGAGATCCTTAGGGTCTCTAATATTCAGGGATCAACATCTGTCTTTATAATGTAGGAGAACTAACATTCAAGTTGCCATTTGAAATCCTTCCCTTTGGTAAAAGGGAGGGCATGTTGGGGGAGGAGGTGATCAGTAGCAAAACACTTTTGAGAAGGGACAGGGTGAAAGGAGAGAGAATAAATGGGGGCAAATACAATTAGCAATAGTAATTATTATAAAAAAAATTCAACGCAGGTTTCTCTGATGGAATATTATTGTTCTCTGGAAAATGATGAGCACATGCTGCCAGGGGAAAAAAAGACCTGGAAAGTCCTCCAGGAATAAAGTGAGATATACTGTATACAAAGTAACAGCAATGTTTTGGGATGACCAGTTGTAAATGACTTTGTTATTCTCATTAGTACAATCATCTACTCTGAAGGATTTAAATAATGAAAAATCCTATCCATACCCAGAGAAGGAACTGATCAAGTCTGAATAGAGATTGAAGCATTCTCTACTTCTCTGTATCTGTCTTTATTTTTAACTTAATTTTTTGAGGGTTATTATTTTCATTAGGGTGGAAGATCTAAGTTTTCTTTCATAAATTGACTGTTATGGAAATCTTTTGCATAACTTCACATGTGGTTTTCTTAATTGTGGGTGGGGATAAGGGAGAAAATCTAGAAATCAAAAATTTTAAGGGACAGCCAGGTGGTGCAGGGGATAGAGCACTAGTCCTGAAGTCAGGAGGACCAGAGTTCAAATCTGGTCTCAGACACTTAACACTTTCTGGCTGTGTGACCCTGGACAAGTCACTTAACCCCAATTGCCTCAGGGGAAAAATCTTAAAAACAAATGTAAAAAATGGTTTTTTTGGGGAAAATATCACGCAAAAATAAATTTAAACAGAGATTCTTCCCTTTATCTATTTAAAGAAGAAACATTAGACATCTATTGCTGCTGTACCTTAAGGATCCCATGATCCTTATTTTTATTGTGTTTCTCTGGTGTCTACTTAGAACTGTACACACCCCAAGAGAACTTTCATGCTACAGATGAGGAAGCTTTAGACTCAGAAAAGAACATTATTTGTCCAGGAACAGACAGTCAGTAGTGAAGCAAACATTTGACGACAAGATTTTGTGACAAAAATACATTTCTCAGAAACTTTAGTCATAGCTATGGTCTTTTCTGTCTTATATGCAGTTAAAACCTCTCAGGTACAGTGTGGGGTCCATTAGAATGCGAGCTTCTTAAGAACAGGGACTGACTTGCTGTTCTATTTGTATCCCAGATTTCAGCACAGTGCTTTGTACGTAGTAATAATCCTGAATAAATGCTTTTTTTTTCATTATTCATGTGTGACTATAATATTAGAGGATAAGGTAAGGTGGAAATGAACGTCATTTCCTTTGGGTAGAGTCTTCATGGTCCCTGCCCCATACTCTGTGACACTGGCTCTATCATTTCTTTGGGCCTTGTCATTATTTTTGTTCTGTTTTGTCCAATTCCATTTGGAGTCATCTCCGGTCTTCCTCATCCATATTTGATCACTGGACTTTGGATGGCTTTGGAGGAGAAAATAAGGCTGATGACTTTGTACAGCCCTCCCTCACTAATTCTCTTGCGTGTCTGTTGTTACCTCCGTATCATGGTCCTCTTCGAGAATGAAGGACAAACGACAAAAAAAACTCCATTTGTAAAACATGGGAAGCTGGATTAAGTCTAAATCTGTGACGCTATCGGTCCAGACAACGCTATCCTTTTGGATCCCTTGGAAAGAGTCAATGTTGGCTTACTGCCACCGAGGAAGCAGCTGCTCCTAGGCTTTACTGGAGCAATGAGGAACAGCTTGGGGGAGTCTCAATACTGTGTTCAATTAACTTTCTATTTCTTGCAGTAAATGCACCTAAACTATAATATGATTGCATTATCCTTGAGGGCCATTTGCAATGGAGAAGCAGATAGGAATCTTAATGGGAAATTAGGTCTGGGCTCTCCAACCTATTTGTAGATTTTCCTGTAATAAAATGCCAGGGGTGTGTTTGGGGGGGGGTTAGAGAGTAGATGGGTTCAGGGGAGAAGGGCATAAGGAAGTGATGTTGTGTTGGATTTATGAAGTAAAAACATATATAAGGAATTTAATGCGTTAACTAGTGTCATGATAGGGGCAACTAGGTGGGGCTCAAAAAATACTGGACTGGAAGTCAGGAAGACTCATCTTCTTGGTTAAAATGTGGTCTTCACTTATTAAATGGGCAAGTCACTTCATACTTTTTGCCTCAGTTTCCTCACCTGTCAAATGAGCTGGAGAAGAAAATGGCCAACCACTCCAGTGTCTTTGTCAAGAAAACCCCTGATGGCGTGAAACTTAGACTCAATTCTTTTTATTTTCAAGGCTAGACTTTAATCCACTAGACCATACTGCTTATTTTAGGTGTATCAAGTTATAATAAGTGCAATTAATTAATTTCCATCATCTATCTCATCTTTAACTCCCAACTATAAGGCTAGTGTAGCCAGGGATGATTTATTTGTATCTTCATCTCATTTCTAAACTGCTTCATGAGCATTTACTAATCAATCCTCAAAATGGCTCATAGGGTATATAGGGAAATTAATGATTTTTCCATGGCTTGTAAATTACATGTAGGCACTTAATGAATACAATTTGATGATAGCGATGATGCTTATGGTTTTAGGGAAGCTGGCATTAATTCATTATCCTTGTCACAAACCTAGCAGACATAAAAAGTTGAGCTGGAATCTGGATTGCAAGGATTCCCCTATTTTCTCAGGCTACCAACACTAAATACCGAGTGTGGTTAAAAATATCTTTAACTGAAGTCAGGATCTATGCCTTATTCATCTTTGTACCCCCTTCACTACCAGCAGCTTTTTGAAAGAGGGATTATTCTGGGCCTTTAATTATGCTTACAGTTTGTATGATGTATAAATTCCCAAAATGTAGTCTGGGGAGTCTTAGGGGTTTCCCAAAAACTATTTCTGAACATCCTCAGGGTCAAGATACTACTAATAATACTAAGACATTTTAATTTCTTATGTGATAAAAACACTAATAGATATAACTCACATAAGCAAAAGCTCTTAGGGATCCTTGATATTTTTTCAGAATCTAAAGAAAAGTTTGAGAACTATTATATATACAGGTAGAGAGGTCCACACATTGTCTATATATTTTCTCTTATGAGCTCCTAATGGAGATGGTAGGGCGACAATAGAATAGATGATAACAGGGTGATGGTAGTACTGAATTATAAAGGAGGTTAACTTTGTCTTTAACATTTCTTCTGTCCCATTGACTCTCATTTTTATTTTTGGTGACAGTCCCTGGCCTCCCCACTATAGCTTCCCCAGAACTACTCCTCAAGCCACCCAATTCTGGGGAATATTCTGTATTCTAAGCCTTCTCTGGCTTCTTCCCAAACCACTGATGTTCTGTCTTCTATTTCCTCCTAGTTCTGCTCTTCACCACTACTTAGAATTGTAGCTAGAATCTTTAGTTAGGAAAACTTTGGTTTAAATCCTGTCTCATACACTTATGCAATCTTCAGCAAATCACTTAAAATTTCTCAAATAGTTATTTAGATAGAGGAACTTATTAATTCTTATAATATTTTAGGCTTATAATATGATAGGCATTGTGTTAAATGTCTACTTAATAAATAAAATGATAACTCAATGGTGCAATGGATAGACTTGGAGTCAGGAATATTATCTTCCTGAGTTCAAATCCAATCTCAAATTCTTACTACCTGTTTAACCCTGGACCAGTCATTTACCCCTTTTTGCCTCATATCTATAAAATGAATTGGAGGAGGAAATAGCAAACCACTCCAGTATCTGTGCCAAGGAAACCCCAAAAGGGGTCATGGAGAATCATATACAACTGAAGTGAGTGAATAACCACAATAGCAATAAATAGAGCTCTGCTCCCCAAAGAAAAAGACGGGGTCTACCCTCTTAGCTTGTTTGCTCACAGCATCTATTTTAAAGGCTAGGGATGATCAAAATGAGATAACATATATAAGGTGCTTTTCACATCTTAAAACACTATGTAAATTTCATTTATTTTTAGTATTTTCCATTTTTCAACTGATCTTCATATGACTTTCTCTCAAGTCTTTTGACCACTTTGGTCTCCTGTCTCTAGGTACTTTTCAGGTAATCTGTGTTCTTCCCAAACCATGGCACCAAGAAGGAATGTCTCCATATTCCAAATGTGGAATCTTCAGAACAAAGTACAGTGGAATGATCACTTCCTTAGTCCTGTTTGCAATGCTCCCTATTAATTCAGGCTAAGTTGGCAGTGGCTTTCTTGGTCTGCCATGTCATTTTGTTGACAGTGACTTTTCTGCCCACTAAATCCCCCAAATCTTTTCAGACAAACTGCTACCAGCTTACTTCATCCATTTTGTACTTGTGAAGTTGATTTTTTTAACTCAAGTTTCTCTGGCTTTCTGTAAGATTCAGCTCCAGTTCCATCTCTTCTAGGAAGACTTTCTTGTTTCAAGATGCTGGCGTCATTGTCTCTAAAATCAGCCTTGTATTTAACCTGTATGTTTTGATTTGGGTGAGTTATCTTCTAGTCTAATAGTATGTAAACTCTAAGAGTTATTGTTTAATTATTTTCAGTTGTGTGCAACTATGACTTTTTGGGATTTTCTTGGTAAAAATACTGAGGCTTGCCATTTCCTTCTCTAGCTCATTTTATAAATAAAGAACTAAGGGAAACAGGGTTAAGTAACTTGGCCAGGGTCATGAAGCTAATAAGTGTCTGAGGCTGGATTTGAACTCATGAAGATGAGCCTTCTTGATTCCAAGCCCAATGCTCTATCCCTGTGCCTTTTTTGAGAGTAGGGACTATTTTTTTATATTTTTTCATATCCCTAGTGTTTAGCACTGTACTTGGAAAATAGTGTTTAATGGGGCAGCTAGGTGGCACAGTGGATAGAGCACCAGCTTTGAATTCAGGAGGACCCAAGTTCAAATCTGGTCTCAGACACTTAACACTTCTTAGTTGTGTGACCCTGGGCAAGTCACTTAACCCCAGCCTCAGAAAAAGAAAAAAAAAAGAAAATAATGTTTAATAAATGCTTATTAAGTAATCTGTTGATTTTGACTTTGATTTTGAGAACTCTGAAGATGAGGATGTGAATATTTTCACATTTTTGTGAAAGCTACTTTTTATTTTGAGTTATCTCAGGAACAGAGCTGGAAGGTGGTTAACAAAGGCCTGCCCATTTAGGGAACTTTTTTCACAGCATCCTTCCCCTGATCCTCTATAATCTTAGCACCCAGTTGCCTGTGAAGGCATTGAAGATCAGAAGCTGAATGGAAGATGACAGCTCCAGAGACAATCTGGAACTGCTGGTGCCTTGGTGAGATAGGACCTTCTGGAGGGTTACCTCTTATTCTCTGCCTATTAAAGGGATTATAGTTCAGAGCCAATCTTTCTTAGCTGTATTATGGGATAATTTTGTTTGAGTTCCCTTCCTGATATAGGGAGGGAGAGAAGAGAGAAAGAGAGAGAGAGAAAAATTTTCCCTCTCCTGCTACTAGCCAAAAAGGCTGATATTTACATCTTGGTTTTCCCTGACTTTTATTATCTTTTCAATTTTGATGCAAGGTTCCACTATTTGATGTCAGAAAGAAAAACTCCTGTCCACTCTCTCTGAATTATATGGTTAATGATAGCAGAGGGGACAGTAGGAAGATGGTGAACTTCTTTTGCCTTTAAGGAGAGAAAGATGAAATTTATTTTTAGTGTGAGTTGAGACCAAAAAAGTAAGGAGACAGTTGGGTCTCCACAGGAGGAGCAGCATATAAAGTAAAAACCAGCCACTAGATTAGGAAGAAAAAGCACTGAATAAGAGACACAATTGTTTCAATAACACCATCATGTCTTGATAGCAACATTATTACCCATGAGTCCCATCAAATGGAGCAGCTCTCAGTCAGGAGCTCTTCACTCCAAACATTACATTTACAATGTAATTATGAAATAATTTCAGGGTGTGGAGTCAGGGAAGATCTTGCCTAGAAAGTGAGACTATAAGCTAAATCTTGACAAAATCTTGGGATTCTAAGAGGCCTATATGAGAAGGCGACCATTCCAGGTAAGAGATGGTCCTTGTGCAAAGGTATGGCAAGGGGCTATGGAATATTGTGTGCAGTGATGCAATTGGCTGAAATGTAGAATGTGTGAAAGAAAATGATAAATGTTGAGCCTGGAAAGGGAGCCTTAAGTCCGAAGGCAAAGAAATGAATTTTTTTTTATCCTAGCATCAATAGAGAGACAACACAGAGCAGTAAATATGAAGTCCTTTGGCTTTAGGAGTATTAGTCTTGCAGCTGTTTGGAATGGGGAAAGACTAGAGATAGTGATACTGAGGAAGTTCTTGAAGTAGTCTAGGAAGCAGGTAATGAAAACTTAGCCTAGTAGTAGTAGCAGCCATGGAAATAGAAAGAAGAAGAGGAAAGTGTAAGATCTTGTGGAGAGCTAAACCTAAGAGATTTGGGAGCTCATGGGATATATGGGGAGAGGGAGAAAAAGAATAAGATGAGGATGACTGTCAGGTTGCCGATCTGGGTGTCCTGTTAGGATTATAAAATTATAGAAGAGAAGGACCTAGAGACCATCAAGTCAGTCTCTTTACACACAAGGAAACAGTTTCAGAGAGTTAAAGTAACTTGCCCATAAGAACAAGTCAGTCTCTTCATTTTACACACAAGGAAACAGTTTCAGAGAATTAAAGTAACTTGCCCATAATAAGAAAGTAACAAAAGTTACTAAATGACTGCTGGACCTGAATGCAACAGCATCTGAGTTCAAATGTAGCTTTAGACACTTACTAGCTATGTAACTCTGGGCAAGTCACTTAGCTTGTCTGCCTCAGTTGCTTAATCTGTAATATAGGGATCACAAACAATAACCCTACCTCCCAGGGGTTTTATGAGGAAAAAGCAGGATAATATTTATAAAGCGCTTTGCAACATTTAAAATGCCAAATAAATGCTTGCTATTATTGTCATAAGCAATTAATGACAGAGCCAGCATTTGAATCAAGGTTTTGTGAATATTAGTGGTCCCAAGTTTAACTTTTGTTTCCTTGTACTAGGTTGTACCCTGCTCTCCAAAAGCAAATGTTTGGGAAAGATGAGAATGAGTGTAGCTCTCGATATACTAATTATAATAACTAAAAGCTTTAATATTTCTCATGACACTGCTTCGTGTCCAGAGATAAAAAGGGAAAGGTTGTTGTTCAGTTGTCTAAAGTTATTTCTGACTCTTCCTGACCCCATTTGGGGTTTTCTGGAAAGATACTACAGTGGTTTGCCATTTCCTTCTCCAACTTATTTGACAGATAAGGAAACTGAGGCAAACGGGGTTAAATGATTCTCCTAGGGTCACATGGCTAAGTAAGTTCTGAGGCAGGATTTGCACTCTTAAAGATGTCTTCCTGACTCAAGGACTCAGCAGTCTGTTCAGTGTACCACATCTCTGCCAAAAATTGAAAGGTACATTATTCCTAATTTTTTGATCTTCCTTAGGAAGCCAAGAAGAAAAGTATGTTTCTTCTTCTTGGCTTGAGCATATTAGTTTTACTATAGGCAGGACCTCTCACCCCACTAATAAGGATTCCATGGAGTCTCTCCTTACCATATGACTCTTGAGGTTCGACAGAGATATTATTTTTAAGGGGGGGAAGTAAGTGTACCCAGTCTTGCCCAAAGGAATAAGAAGAGCTCTAAGAGAAACTTTTTTGGTGACTAGTTAGCTTAAGGGAATGCAGGGCCCTAAATTCTGGAACTTGAGAATCTCAGAACCAAGAAGCTTAAAGTTTATTCAGTTTAACTTTCTGAGTCTTCCGGGAATCTCCTCTGTAATATCCCCGACAGGCTGACATCCAGCCTTTGCTGGAGCCCTTTCTGTGATACAGCTTATGAAGGGGACCATTCCTTTTTTTGAACAGCTTTAATTTATAGGGAGTTCTTATGTTGAGATATGGTTTGCTTCCCTTTTCTTTGTTTTGCCTTCTGGAAGAATAAAGAATAAATCAGCTTTCTTTAAATACTTGAAAAGAGTAATCATGTTTCCTCATTCCTTCAACCAATCTCTCTGAATCCTTTTATACTCCACATCCTTGTACCTGGTCATTCGATTGTCCAGAAGAGACTTCTTAGGGATATTGCTTTTCCCCAGGGCTTGATAAAGCAACGCTCTCATTTTAAACATCTTTGCCCCTTGGCTCTCCAGAAGGATCAGAGGATTTCGTTTCAATTTTGTTGATCTCTGGTTTTCAATGTTTCCATTTTTGTGTTTAGTTGAGGTTTTTTGATTTTTTGCTTTTCTGGGTTTTTTTAGTTTCAGGTCCAATTCAATGATCTGTCCTTTTACTCTTTTACTGATGAAAGTCTTTAAAGATAGAAATTTTGCCCTAAGTACTGCTTTGGCTGCATCCCCAAAGTTTGGGTATGTCTTTTTGTTATTGTTTGTATTTTTTGTTTTTATCTCCAACAGTACTGTAATGGGAATTCTGGTGCTCATGACAAATTTCATCTGAAGAGAGCCCTGACATTATGGCCAATGGTATTTCAAACTTCAGGAAGAGGAGGTGGGTATATCTGTGGGACAATATGGATATGAAAGAGAATATGACTTTAAATGAAAAATATCTGACAGCTGAATTATTGGTAAAGGAGTAAGGGGACAGGTGTGCTGTAAAGAGAAGTATCAAATATGTGGCCTAATGGTCTCATATGGCTCACAATACACACAAGTAGGGCACAAACCAGATTAAAATGTGTTTGGGAAGTATTTAACAAACTAAATAAAAATACAGTGAAACATAGATATTTCATTTTAAAACTCAGTTAATATTCATTCTTTACATATGGATAAGTGGCCCCCATTTCTGAATTTGACATTAATAATATGGAGGATTGTAAAACAGGTACAATGGGGAAGAGTCTTGCTTTGGGGAAGAAATTCACCCTTCCTATCTTCTAATTATTGGCTACCTGTAACACTCTGCCTTAGCCTAGTTTTGGCTTTGCTTAGCAATTCAAAAACTTTGGTAGATATTGTTGCCACCATGAAATCCTTTGAGGTTCTGGAGTTCTAAGATCTGAGTCTCTCAAAGACTCTTGAATTTTCCTGTGATTACTGATCTCTTCTTCTCCCAGTCCCTTGTACTGGAAGTAGAGGGGTCTGATAGAAAGAAGTCAGGTCAGGAATTAGGAAATTTCAGTTCTGATTCCAGTTTCACCAAGCAAGACTGATCTAATATAGGAAAGACATTAAATAGATGAGAACATAGGAGACAGCTTAGGAAGGGGCTTTCCAACACAGAGAGGGTTCTTAGATGTTTTATTCCAACCCTTTGGAGCAGGGCTTCTTAAACTTTTTCTACTCATGATCCCTTTTTTCCAGAGAAATTTTTATATGACCTGGGTACAGAAACATAGAGATAAAAGTGCAAGGTAAGACTAATAAAATATAAAGTTAAAAAGCCCCAGATAATTTTTTTCAATTGTTGTTTCCAGTAGGGGAAGCTGTTTCTGATCTTGGGTTCAGTTTGTGTGTGTGTGTGTACTGGAGTATGTTGGGAAAGTGGTCTCCTATTGTCTGAATTTGTCAAGTGATGAAGAAAGTCAGAAATAAAGATTATTTTGAAAGCAAACATGGACATCTGCTGTCAGGACGGAGATTAGGGGAAAATCTGCAAACTTGTCACATTTGTTAGTTTGTTGTTAAGTTAACATAGATTCCAAAGGGTGATTTACCCAAGCAAAGAGTCTTTACTTAGGAGACAGAGAGGAGAACCTTCATGATGTAATGCAGGGTTGCCTTCATGATCATGACAATTGATGGGTTAATTTGAGAGTCTGGTCTATTATCCAGTTTTCTTCTGTAAATTCCTAGAAAAGGACTTGAAACTTGAGAGAGTATGATACTTGGTCAAGAAGTCTGCCACTAAAATTTCAAATTTCCAGCTCTTCTATTTCCCATTTGCCTGGCTTTAGGCAAGTTGTTTACTATCTTTGAATCTCAATTTCTTCATCTGTAAAATGGGAGTAATGCTATATGTGCTTTCTTTCTCAAATGACTATTATGAAGGACAGCTGCAAGAGAGGAGAGACAAAATAATGGGTACCCATTAAGTCCAACAGCAATGTAAACAATTACCTGAAAAGTCATCGGATCATAAATGTGATTTATGAGTTGCCAGGAGCTGGTCATTTAGTCAAAGTAGTGAAATCGAAGCTCAGAGAGGTCAAGATATTTTCAGTGTCCCCAGCTGCTCCATAGTGGAACTGGCATCCTTGTTTTCATGGATGCTGCAGCTTCTACTTTTTTGCATCCATCCTGTAGTCTGACACCTGGTTTAAAGGTAGACCCTCAAATCCAAGTCTTCCCCTTCTTAAATCCCTGCCTCTAGCTGACACTGGATTTTTGGACAGCCAGGAAAGAGTGATGGTGGGAGAATTGGAGAGGTAGGTCAAGGGAGGGATTGTGGCCACCTACTCTTCCTGTCTTGCTGTGCCTTGCTCAGGAAGGGCAGGAAGGGATCAGGGGGTAAGTTGATTCAAGTTGGGTGGTTGCTGCAAACCATGAAAATATGGAGTATTCCAGATATCTCTGGAAACTTGAAGTCAGAGCCTTAATTGGGAATGATGATGTGCAGAGGAAATTCATTTTGGGGTGAGATGAAGATCCTTGCACAATCTGAAGCTGGCACATAACACCACTACTATCCCCTGCCACTGATTCTATGCATCCAACATAATTCAAGCCAGGCAAGAACTGGGATTGAGGATTATGTTGGTACTATTGGGGATTGGAGAATGGAGGATGCTGGGGAGCTGCTTCCCCACAGGTTGCTAATATCTGGGGGAGCTTCTCCCCATTAATCTTTGGACCATTAGTCATTGATCATCCCACCAGCCCGAAAACATCCAGCTCCAAGGAGGAAGTGTATCCTGTCTCCTTCCTGTTTAATCTCTCTGGAAAAAGCTTCAGCCACCACATACTGATTATGGCTCTGTTCCAGTAACAATTGCAGTCTGGGGTTTTTACTGAGACTTAGTTCATAGGTCTTCAGAGCCAGCTAAAGGCAAAATGATGAAGCAGATTGATTCTACCTTCAAAACTTTCTTTTTATCATCATTTCATCCTTCTCTTTTCCCATTCCCCCCTTTTTCTTACCCATCTCTCTCTAGGCTAGTGGGTAATTCTGTCCTGTATGATTTCCAGGATATGGACAGCAATCCAAGTATGGGTGCAGGGCAAGGATCCATGGGGTAGGGAAAATCCAACACATACAATGGGTGATCAGCAATATAAAAACAATAAAGTTAATATCTAACACTAATATAAAATTTGCAAGGCACTTTATACACACACACATATACATACACATGTATCATGTTGTTTTTCAGTCATTTCAGTGAATGTGACTCTTTGTGATCCCATTTGGGGTCATTTTCTTGGCAAAGCTACTGGAATAGTTTCCTTCTTTATTCTCTATTTCTTTCTCTAGCTAATTTTCCAGATGAGGAAACTGAGGCAAATAAGGTTGACTGACTTGTCCAGACAGCCAGTAAGTGCCTGGGGTTGGATTTGAACTAAGGAGGAGTTCCTAATTCTTAACATACCAGTCTATCCCACTAAGCTGCCTCATATGTATGTGGATGTCGATACACATGTATGTACACACATGTGTGCATACATATACATTTTCATATATGCACATGTACAGAAGACATATATAATGGTTTGTATAATATATGCCATATGTAATATATATATATCACATAATTTAATATATTTAAAAAACTCCTTCTAGACACATTATAAGTATCTGAGGCAAAACTTCACCTTAGTTGTTCTTGACTGAGTCATGCATTGTCTCCCCTATGCCATGTAGCTGCTTTTGGAGTTAGAGGAGGTCTTCAGCTAGGAGTCTTCAATGGCATAGACTGCTTAGGTTATATACTGGTAGAACAAAAAAAGAGACACTGAACTTAAAAGTAGGGGATTTGGATTTGAATCCCAGCTCTGATATTTACTGTGTGATCTTGGTCAATTTAGTTAACTGCTCTCAATCTCAGTTTCCTCATCTGAAAAATGGGGATTATACTCTGTAAACTACCTGCTTCACAGGGTCAGTGTAATAAGCAAATCAAAAATCTGTAGATAAACTGTTTTGCAAACCATTGTAGCACTGTAGAATTTCAGTTCTTTTATTAGATAGGTAGAGAACATCAGTGACCCAGGCAAGAAACTGGGCAAGTGGAGTCCCGAGGTTAGGCCAGGGGATTGCTTATCAAGATCTGGGAAGAATTGATAAATGGTCAAAGGATATGAACAGACAATTCTCAGAGGAAGAAATTGAAACTATATCCACTCACATGAAAGAGTGTTCCAAATCACTACTGATCAGAGAAATGCAAATTAAGACCACTCTGAGATACCACTACACACCTGTCAGATTGGCTAAGATGACAGGAACAAATAATGATAAATGTTGGAGGGGATGTGGGGAAATTGGGACACTAATACATTGCTGGTGGAGTTGTGAAAGAATCCAGCCATTCTGGAGAGCAATCTGGAATTATGCCCAAAAAGTTATCAAACTGTGCATACCCTTTGACCCAGCAGCGCTACTACTGGGATTATATCCCAAAGAAATACTAAAGAGCGGAAAGAAACATATATGTGCCAAAATGTTTGTGGCAGCTCTTTTTGTTGTAGCTAGAAACTGGAAGATGAATGGATGTCCATCAGTTGGAGAATGGTTGGGTAAATTGTGGTATATGAAGGTTATGGAATATTATTGCTCGGTAAGAAATGACCAGCAGGAGGAATACAGAGAGGCCTGGAGAGACTTAAATCAACTGATGCTGAGTGAAATGAGCAGAACCAGAAGATCACTGTACACTTCAACAACAATACTGTATGAGGATGTATTCTGATGGAAGTGGAAATCTTCAACATAAAGAAGATCCAACTCACTTCCAGTTGATCAATGATGGACAGAGGTAGCTACACCCAGAGAAGAAACACTGGGAAGTGAATGTAAATTGTTAGCACTAATATCTGTCTGCCCAGGTTGCATGTACCTTCGGATTCTAATGTTTATTGTGCAACAAGAAAATGATATTCACACACATGTATTGTACCTAGACTATATTGTAACACATGTAAAATGTATGGGATTGCCTGTCGTCGGGGGGAGGGAATAGAGGGAGGGGGGGTAATTTGGAAAAATGAATACAAGGGATAATATTATAAAATATATATATATATATATATATATATATATATATATATATATATATATATATATATATATATATATATATATATATATATATATATATATATATATATATATAAAAGATCTGGGAAGGATGAAGCTATTTTGCCAAATCAAACAACTTGTAGGATTGGAAGGTTTTATGGTGACTTGCCCAGCATCAAGATTGATCTCAGAATGTGGGTGAGCTTGAATTTATAAACAGAGGCTCATTTGGCTGGAGTAGGGACCCAAGAAATTCCTAATAACTCATTAGCATTAAGGAATTAATGACTGGATGCTAATTTAGTCTTTATAGTCTTAAAAAAAAAAGGTGGATCCTTAAGTACAAAGAAATAAAGAATAGGACTTTAAACTGGCAGGGAAGTTTAAGAGTTCCTCCTGGCTCAACCCCCTCATTTTATAAAAAGGGGAACTGAGTCTCGGAGAGGAGACGTGACTTGCTCAAATCTCTTCCATTACCCTATGTTAATCCCAAAGGCTGACCTGGGCATTGGGGCTGTCAAAGAAGCTTCCCTTGTCTCCTTCTACTTCTGTTATCATCCTTAAATGTACCGACAGCTGGCTAGGCAGCCATTGTTTGAGGAGATTACGAAGCTTGTAAGAGACTGGGATACTAATTAAAATGATGATGAGAGGGCACTGGAAACATTAGCAAGAATTCCTCTGATGTGGATCCAACTTCTTTTTAACACAGTGCGCAGTTCACAGGAAGCATTCAATAAATACTGGAGTGATTGACACAGAGACTATTGCACCATAGCATAACATTAGGGAATGATTATTCCAAAGAGTTGATTACCAGTAGCAATAATAACACATCCTCTCACATCTCTCTAGAGCTTTAAGGTTTCAGACGCCTTCCACAAAGGCTCTGCAAGGCAGTCGATGCAAACCTTTTTTGGATTCCCCAGAGGAGTTAGGGGACAGGACTCCAGGATTCTGAGCTGGAGAGGACTTTAGAGAACATCTGATCCAACCCACTAATTTTGTAGACAAAGAAACTGAGGGACAGCTAGTGTGTGGTAGAGACAGGACTAGAACTCAAGCATCCTGATTCCCAGTCAGGTTCTCTTTCTATTTTCTCAGACTCACTCCTTTTGAAGGCAGAATTCAGTACTCACATGTACCCATGAGAAAATCAGGAATATGGGCATATTCTCACAATTAATGATGAATCCCAGCCAGAGAGTGATATAGCAGAAAGTGCTCCAGATTTAGAGTCAGAAAATGTGTGTTCCAATCTCCTGCTTCTCTTCCTCTTCCTTCTTTTTCTCTTCTTCTTCCTCTTCCTCCTTTTCCTCTTCTTCTTCTTCTTCTTCTTCTTCTTCTTCTTCTTCTTCTTCTTCTTCTTCTTCTTCTTCTTCTTCTTCTTCTTCTTCTTCTTCTTCTTCTTCTTCTTCTTCTTCTTCTTCTTCTTCTTCTTCTTCTTCTTCTTCTTCTTCTTCTTCTCCTCCTCCTCCTCCTCCTCCTCCTCCTCCTCCTCCTCCTCCTCCTCCTCCTCCTCTTCCTCCTCCTCCTCCTCCTCTTTCTTCTTCCTCTTCTTTCTTCTTCTTCTTCTTCTTCTTCTTCTTCTTCTTCTTCTTCTTCTTCTTCTTCTTCTTCTTCTTCTTCTTCTTCTTCTTCTTCTTCTTCTTCTCCTTCTCCTCCTCCTCCTCCTCCTCCTCCTCCTCTTCCTCTTTCCTCCTCCTCCTCCTCCTCCTCCTCTTTCTTCTTCCTCTTCTTTCTTCTTCTTCTTCTTCTTCTTCTTCTTCTTCTTCTTCTTCTTCTTCTTCTTCTTCTTCTTCTTCTTCTTATTCTTCTTCTTCTTCTTCTTCTTCTTCTCCTTCTCCTTCTCCTTCTCCTTCTCCTCCTTCTCCTTCTCCTTCTCCTTCTCCTTCTCCTTCTCCTTCTCCTTCCTTCTCCTTCTCCTTCTCCTTCTCCTTCTCCTTCTCCTTCTCCTTCTCCTTCTCCTTCTCCTTCTTCTTCTACATTTTCTTTCCCCAAGGGTCACACAGCTACTAAGTTTTATGATTTTGAGACCAAATTTGAACTCAGTTCCTCCCAACTCCTGAACTGGTCTTTTATGAACTTAGCTGCACCCCAGTCTTAGCACTTC